>NC_057807.1:605821662-606046451 GCF_018294505.1 Triticum aestivum | reverse complement strand
CTGGACCCCCTCCTCCTCCTCTGCTCTCCCTCCCTCTCGTCACCGAACGCACCTGAGAGCGCCGCTCGCCGTAGCCATGACCACCGGCCACCCCTCGCTCCCTCTCCACATTCCTGAGCCCCGTCCCGACCCCATGGAGCTGCACACCGAGGCACGCGACCAGAGGAGGCCCCAGTCGACCGGAGCATCGTCGTCTTCATCTCCGGTGCCCGGAGATCGCCGCCGTAAATTCGCGTTGTCCAGAGCTTCCCCGACCTCGTCGTCGACTCTGCTAGTCCCTACGTGAGCCACTCTTCTTTTTCCCCCTGGAATCCCCGTCGTTCCCCTCCCCTAGCTAGCCTCCCCACCTCGGCCGAGAGCTTCTCGCCGCCGGCCATGGCGTGGCCGTGGCCACAGCCACCGCAGCTCGCTCCCGAGCCCACCATCGTGCTCAGCACGATCGCATGAACCCGTAGACACCCACAACGCCTCCTGCCGTGCTCCCTAACACCGACCCCGAGCTCGCCCGAGCTCCGGCCGCCGCCGAGGTCGACGCCGTGCCCAACTCCGGCCACCTCGCGGCCTCCCGCCCGTTCCTTTGGATGCGGAGGAGCAAGAGCTTCTCCCTAGTGCCCTCAGCGCGCCAAACCACCGCTCGTAGCGCCAAACCCGCCATCCACCCGAACTCCGGCCGCCGCTCACGAGCTCGCCGTCGTCGATACCGGCCATCACCGGCACGGCCACCACCACCGTTCGATGCGCACGAGTCCCAGCTCGCCGTAGAACCCAACCGCACCCTAAACTGTGCCCTGTAGCGCGAACCCGATGCGTTTCCGCCGCTCCGTTGGTCGTCGCCGGCGAAACTCCGGCGGGAGCTGACGTGGCTCCGTCATTAGGAGCTAACCCAGCTGGTTAATCAACCTACAGACACTGACACTGGGCCCCACCCCTGGTCAAACCCCAGCCAGCGCTGGGTTTGACCGGGATTAGTCCCTGTGTCACTGACGTGTGGCCCCCACACGTCAGGTTTGACCTGGACCCGCCCTGTTGACCTGATGACGTCAGGGTGAGGTCATGCTGACGCAATATTCCTTTTCTGGAATTTAGTTTATTTTATAATAATCAGGAAATTCCAGAAATAGCTAAAACTTCTATAAATCATAGAAATTCAACCGTAACTCCAAATTAAATAATTTATATATGAAAAATTATCAGAAAAATTCAAGGAATCCATCTGTACCATTTTCATGCATGTTAGAACAACTTATCACTACTGTTTAGGGAAAATGAAGTGAATGACATTTAAATAACCACATATGGAGTTTGAATTCGAATCTTGGATTCAAACCAACTTCATTTAATCTGGTTTTAGGTGCATTAGCCCAAAACACATTCATATTGCCATGTCATAACATGCATCATATTGTGCATTGCATTGATCGTGTTTTTTTTGTATTGCCGGTAATTGCCCCCTCTCGATAGACGTGTACCGACGATGTGATCATTGACACTGATGAAGACTCAATGTTATCTTCAGAAGTGCCAGGCAAGCAAAACCCCCTTGTTCATTCCGATAAAATCCCACTCTCTCGCTCCTGCTCTCTTTTACTGCATTAGGACAATAACGATTCATCTGTTACTTGCTGCGGTAGCTGAACCCCTTTATCCTCTGCATGACCTGTCATTCCACAATAATTAGATGAAACCCACTAGCATGAGTAGGAGTTGTTTGAGCCCTGTTGTGCCTACTCATTCATGTTTGTTTGTCATGCATGCTACTGCTTAGAGTTGAGTCAGGTCTGATTCATCGGGGATGAATCAGAGGCGTGTGAACATGTCCTACTGTGTGTGAGCTAAGTGTGTGAACACGATTTGGTAAAGGTAGCGGTGAGAGGCCATGTAGGAGTACATGGTGGGTTGTCTCATTGCAGCCGTCCTCAGGAACTGAGTTCTGTGTTTGTGATCCATGACCAGCTACTACCACACATTGGAATGCTTAAGTGCCCCTCTCGACTTATTAATCAACATGATCTCTATCCAGGAGTTGCAACTAGTTTCTGGTGTTTGTAGGTAGTGTTAGTAGTCTACCAAGTGGCACCCGGTACAGGTGGGCTTGGGACAGACTAGGCACAGTGGCACGGTGTACCAAGCGTAGATCCACCCGTCGAGGTGGGCTTGGGAACCCTGCACACATCGTTTGGGGCCGTGAGCGACACCCCGGCCGGATCTCCTTGCGGATGGAACCCGAATAGGCGATAAACCTGGACTAGAGACTTGTTCGGTTAGTCAGGTCGTGGCCGACTCCCTCGCCCGGCTTCCGCTTGAAGGTTGCCGAGGTACATGACGTGTACAGGGCGGTAAGTGGCGAGAGCGTGTGTGAAGAAGTACACCCCTGCAGGGTTAACATCATCTATTCGAATAGCCGGATTCCTCGGATATGGAAACTTGGACCCCTTGTACAGTTCATAGACAAGTGAAAGTGGATACCCTAAAATACGCAAGATAAGCGTGAGTGCTATGGATGGCGTTCTCGTAGGGAGACGGGAGCGGATCCATAGTGGTGTATTGATATGGTGAATATGTGGACTCGTGTGCGCCACCTCAAAAGAGTTACTTGCAGTCGTAGTCAGGTTAGCCACCAAGTCAAAGCTGGCTTGCTGCAGTTAAACTCCACCACCCCCTTTGTTGATAATGATGCATGTGTAGATAGATCTGATGTAAGTCTTGCTGGGTACATTTGTACTCACGTTTGCCTAATTTATGTTTTTGCAGAGAGACTTCAGTCTCACTAGTAGTTCCGCTTGGACTTCGACGTTTAGCTTGATACCTCAACTACGATCTTGTGCCCTCGGCAGGATCTGATAGATAGTCAGGCTTCTCAGCCTTTTCCATTTATAGATGTCTGTACTCAGACATGATAGCTTCCGCTTGTGCTTTGACTTGTATGCTCTGATTGTTGGGTCATGAGACCCATGTTTGTAATATCTCGCTCCTCGGAGCCTAATGAATAATTACTTGAGTTGTAGAGTCATGTTGTGATGCCATGTTGTATTTGCACATATCGAGCATATTGTGTGTATGTTATTGAAATGCTTGGTATGTGTGGGATCTGACAACCTAGTTGTTTATCCTTGGTAGCCTCTCTTACCGGGAAATGTCTCCTAGTGTTTCCACCGAGCCATGGTAGTTTGCTACTGCTCCGGGACACTTAGGCTGGCCGGCATGTGTCCTTCTTCGTTCCTGTGTCTGTCCCTTCGGGGAAATGTCACGCGATGAATACCGGAGTCCTGTTAGCCCGCTACAGCCCGGTTCACCGGAGTCCTGCTAGCCCAGTGCTACAGCCTGGATTCACTCGCTGATGACCGACACGTTCGATGCTGGGTCATGGATGCCTGTCCCTGTAAGTTTGTGCCACTTTGGGTTTACGACTAGCCATGTCAGCCCGGGCTCCTTATCATATGGATGCTAGCGACACTGTCATATACGTGTGCCAAAAGGCGCAAACGGTCCCGGGTAAAGGTAAGGCGACACCCGTGGGAATACCGTGCGTGAGGCCGCAAAGTGATATGAAGTGTTACATGCTAGATCTATGTGGCATTGAGTCGGGGTCCTGACAGCCCCGAACGGACTCCAGATCAGCCCTCCCGAGAGAGATTAGGGCTTGGCGGCGGCTCCGTGTCGTAAAACACAATGAAACTTTTTTCTCTGATTTTTTTCTCCCCGAACGTGAATATATGGAGTTGGAGTTGAGGTCGGTGGAGGTCCAGGGGGCCCACGAGATAGGAGGGCGCGCCCTAGGGGGGGGCCGTCTCATGGACAACATGTGGTCCCCCTGGTCTTGATTCTTTCGCCAAAAATTCTTATTAATTCCAGAAAGTGCCTCCGTGGATTTTCAGGACATTCCGAGAACTTTTCTTTTCTACACATAAAACAACATCATGGCAGTTCTGGTGAAAACAACGTCAGTCCGGGTTAGTTTCATTCAAATCATGCAAGTTAGAGTCCAAAACAAGGGCAAAAGTGTTTGGGAAAGTAGATACGTTGGAGACGTATCAACTCCCCCAAGCTTAAACCTTTGCTTGCCCTCAAGCAATTCAGTTGATAAACTGAAAGTGATGAAGAAAAACTTTTACAAACTCTGTTTGCTCTTGTTGTTGTAACATGGAAAGCCAGCATTCAAGTTTCAGCAAATATTATGAACTAACCATCCTCAGAATAACACATAGGTCTCACAATTACTCATATCAATAGCATAATCAGCTAGCGATCCATAATAATAAAACTCAGATGACAACACTTTCTCAAAATAATCATAACATGATATAACAAAATGGTATCTCGCTAGCCCTTTCTGAGACCGCAAAACATAAATGCAGAGCACCTTTAAAGATCAAGGACTGACTAAACATTGTAATTCGTGGTAAAAGAGATCCAGTCAAGTCATACCCAATATAAACCAATAATAATGAATGCAAATGACAGTGTGCTCTCCAGCGGGTGCTTTTTTAAGAAGGGTGATGACTCAACATAAAAGTAAATAGATAGGCCCTTCGCAGAGGGAAGCATGGATTTGTAGAGGTGCCAGAGCTCGATTTTAAAATAGAGATTGAATAACATTTTGAGCGGCATACTTTCGCTGTCAACGCAACAACTATGAGATGGCTGTATCTTCCATACTACATGCATTATAGGCAGTTCCGAAACAGAATGGTAAAGGTTTATACTCCCCCAACCACCAACAAGCATCAATCCATGGCTTGCTCGAAACAATGAGTACCTCGAAGATACAACAGCCCTGGGGGAGTTTTGTTTAATTATTTTGATTTGCTTTGATCTTTTTGGATCATGGGACTGGGCATCCCGGTTACCGGCCATTTCTCATGAATGAGGAGCGGAGTCCACTCCTCTTGAGAATAACCCACCTAGCATGGAAGATATAGGCAGCCCTAGTTGAAACATGAGCTGCTCGAGCATACAAAACAGAATTTCATTTGAAGGTTTGGAGTTTGGCACATACAAATTTACTTGGAACGACAGGTAAATACCGCATATAGGTGGGTATAGTGGACTCATATGGAACAACTTTGGGGTTTAAGGAGTTTGGATGCATAGGCAGTATTCCCGCTTAGTACAGGTGAAGGCTAGCAAAAGACTGAGAACCGACCAACTGAGAGAGCGATAACAGTCGTAAACATGCATTAAAATATTCACACCGAATACAAGCATGAGTAGGATATAATCCACCATGAACATAAATATCGTGAAGGCTATGTTGATTTGATTCAACTACATGCGTGAACATGTGCCAAGTCGAGTCACTCAATTCATTTAAAGGAGGATACCATCCCATCATACCACATCATAATCATTCTAATAGCATGTTGGCACGCAAGGTAAACCATTATAACTCATATCAAGCATGGCACAAGAAACTATAATCTCTAAATGTCATTGCAAATATGTTTACTTCATAATAGCTGACTCAGAAACGATGAACTCATCATATTTACAAAAACAAGAGAGGTCGAGTTCATACCAGCTTTTCTCATCCCAATAAGTCCATCATATATCATCATTATTGCCTTTCACTTGCACGACCGAACGATGTGCGTAATAATAAGAGTGCACGTGCATTGGACTAAGCTGGAATCTGCAAGCATTCAACTCAAGAGAGAAGACAAGTAATATGGGCTCTAAGTTAAATAAACAATCATGCATATAAGAGCCACTAAGCATTTTCAATATGGTCTTCTCGACCCCCAAAGGAAAGAAAAGAAAATAAAACTATTTACACGGGAAAGCTCCCAACAAGTAAAAAGAAGAACTAGAAATCTTTTTGGGTTTTCATTTTAATTTCTATTACAAGCATGGAAATTAAACTAACTATTTTTTTGGTTTTTTCTTAAGGTTTATCAAACACACAAGAAGAAAACTAGAAAAAGAAATTTAAACTAGCATGGATAATACAATGAAAGAGTATGAGCACCGACGACTAGTGTGTGAACATGAATGTAAAGTTGGTGAAAAATACGTACTCCCCCAAGCTTAGGCTTTTGGCCTAAGTTGGTCTAGTACCAAGGACCGCCTGGCTGATATCCATAAGTGAAACTGGGGTTGTACTGAGATGCAGAGGCAACAGCCTCCTGAGCAGCAGCGTGTTGGCGAGCTGCCTCCATTCCCCTCTCGTATTCAGCTGCTTCTTCCCTAGTGACAACATATCTTCCTTTTGCCTGATAATCAAAAAGGTAGGGGGCAGGAAGAGTAACAGGGACGACGTTGCGCCTGTCATAGATTAGTCGATAATGGAGGAATTGTTCATTCCTCTCAAGAAAATGATGATCGAACATAGCTTCTTTATCCAAATAAACATGAGGTAAATCATATCCCCCTCTAGTGGGGCTATATTAAGAAAATTAGCCACACGGGTTGCATAAATTCCTCCAAATAAACCCCCCTTCTACTATTATTCTGCAACCTACGTGCAACTATTGCCCCCAAGTTATAACATTTATAACCTGACACAACACTCTTGAGGACACAAAGATCAGGGACACACATGTGACAAGCTTCGTCCTTACCGTTAATGCATCTACCAATAAAGAGAGCAAAGTAATGTATAGCAGGAAAATGAATGCTCCCTATGGTAGCTTGTGCTATGTCCCTAGATTCTCCTACGGTAATACTAGCAAGAAAATCTCTAAATTCAGATTTGCGAGGATCATTAATATTACCCCACTGCGGGAGTTTGCAAGCAGTTGTGAGATCCTCTAAATCCATGGTATAAGATGTATCATAAATATCAAACATGACACTAGGAGAATTACGCGTACAGTTATATTGGAATCTCCGCACAAAGGAATCAGTCAATTGATAATATTGAGGACACTTATCTTGTAAGAAGTCCTCCAGCTCGGCATTGCGCACATACGCATCAAATTCCTCCTTGAAGCCTGCTTCGACCATAAAATCATCGGATGGCCACTCACAAGCTCGTACATTTGCGTCCCTCGGCAGTTTAACATCTTGCTCACGTATAGCAATCCTTGGCCCTTTCTTTGCCAAGGAACCACCTTGGTACATTCTTCTAAGCATATTTCTTTTTCTAAAAATTTCTGAAATTTTAGTAAGTTCAAAATAAAAGTGAATAAAACTAAACAAGATTGATAGCAACTACTCCTACAAGTGCCTAGAGCCTATATCATGCATTGGAATTGCTTGGAACCTCAAAAATTTAACATGCAAGCTCAAGAACATGGTCACCTATGCAGAAAAAATTTGCAATGAATAAAGCACTAGAACAAAAACTAATTGGACCAATGGAGGAGTCACATACCAAGCAACAATCTCCCAAAGCAGTTTTGTGAATGGAGCTTTGAGCTAAGAGATCGAAAATCGCAGCAAAACGAGCTAGAACTCGTGCTTGAGCTGGATGGGGATTTTTTTGGGTAGAAGATGAAGTGTGTGGGTGCTGGCACAAGTGGAGGGGGCCACCAGGGGCCCACAAGACAGGGGGCGCGCCCTATAGGGGGGGCGCACCCTCCACTCTCGTGGCCTGGTGCTTGCCCCTCCTGCAGTGATTTCAGTGCCTAAAATCCTCAAATATTCCAGAAAAAATCATACTAAATTTGCAGGGCATTTGGAGCACTTTTATTTTCGGACTATTTTTTTAATGCACGGATAATTCAGATAACAGACGAACAATACTATTTTTGCTTTATTTATTCTAAATAACAGAAAATAAAAAGAGGGTACAGAAGGTTGTGCCTTCTAGTTTCATCCATCTCGTGATCATCAAAATGAATCCACTAACAAGGTTGATCAAGTCTTGTTAATAAACTCATTCCGAATAACACGGAACCGGAGAAATTTCTAATAACACTAAGTTACCTCAATGGGGATATGAAAATCCCCAACAATAAGAATATCATACTTTTTCTTAACAGTAGGGAGAGGAAATTCAAAACCTCCAAAAATGATAGTTGGAACTTTTTCAATAGAATTGATGCTATGAACTTGAGATTGTTTCCTCGGAAAGTGTACCGTATGCTCATTACCATTAACATGGAAAGTGACATTGCCTTTGTTGCAATCAATAACAGCCCCTGCAGTATTAAGAAAAGGTCTACCAAGGACAATAGACATACTATCGTCCTCAGGAATATCAAGAATAACAAAATCCGTTAAGATAGTGACATTTGCAACCACAACAGGCACATCCTCACAAATAACGATAGGTATAGCAGTTGATTTATCAGCCATTTGCAAAGATATTTAAGTAGGTGTCAACTTATTCAATTCAAGTCTACGATATAAAGAGAGAGGCATAACACTAACACCGGCTCCAAGATCACATAAAGCAGTTCTAACATAATTTCTTTTAATAGAGCATGGTATAGTTGGTACACCCGGATCTCCAAGTTTCTTTGGTATTCCACCCTTAAAAGTGTAATTAGCAAGCATGGTGGAAATTTCAGCTTCCGGTATCTTTCTTTTGTTTGTAATGATATCCTTCATATACTTAGCATAAGGATTTACTTTGAGCATATCAGTTAAGCGCATACATAAGAAAATAGGTCTAATCATTTCAACAAAGCGCTCAAAATCCTCATCATCCTTTGACTTGGATGGTTTAGGAGGGAAGGGCGTGGGTTTCTGAACCCATGGTTCTCTTTCTCTACCGTGCTTCCTAGCAACAAAATCTCTCTTATCATAACGTTGATTCTTTGATTGTGGGTTATGAAGATCAACAGCAGGTTCAATCTCTACATCATTGTTTTTGCTAGGTTGAGCATCAACATGAACATTATCACTAGGTTCATGTTCATCACCTGATTGAGTTTCAACATCAGAAATAGAAATATCATTGGGATTCTCAGGTGTGTCTACAGTAGGTTCACTAGAAGCATGCAAAGTCCTATCGTCTTTCTTTTTCTTCTTCTTAGAAGAACTAGGTGCCTCTAAATTATTTCTCTGAGAATCTTGCTCGATTCTCTTAGGGTGGCCTTCAAGATACAAAGGTTCCTGAGTCATTCTACCAGCTCTAGTAGCCACTCTAATAGCAAAGTCATTTTTATTATTTAATTCATCAAGCAAATCATTCTTAGCTTTAAGTACTTGCTCAGCTTGAGTAGCAACCATAGAAGTATATTTGATAACGAGGTGAAGTTCATCTTTAACTCTAGCCAAATTATCACTTACACGTCCTATCTCGAAAGCATTATTCTTTAACTCTCTACCAACATAAGCATTAAAACTTTCTTGTCTAGCCATAAAGTCATCAAATTCATCTAAGCATGGGCTATGAAATTTAGTAGAGGGGATTTCAACTTTATCATATCTATAGAGAGAATTTACCTTTACTACCTGTGTCGGGTTATCAAGACAATGTGGTTCTTCAGGCGGTATATTAAGACCATGTATTTCTTCAATAGGTGGTAAATTCTTAACATCTTCAGCTTTAATACCTTTTTCTTTCATTGATTTCTTTGCCTCTTGCATATCTTCAGGACTGAGAAATAAAACACCTCTCTTCTTTGGAGTGGGTTTAGGAATAGGCTCAGGAGTTGGCTCAATTGGTTCAGGAATTACTTCAGGAAGAGTCCAATTATTTTCATTGGTCAACATATTATTCAATAATATTTCCGCTTTGTCGACTGTTCTTTCCCTGAAAACACAACCAGCACAACTATCCAAGTAGTCCTTGGAAGCATCGGTTAGTCCATTATAAAAGATATGAAGTATTTCATTTTTCTTAAGGGGATGACCAGGCAAAGCATTAAGTAACCGGAGAAGCCTCCCCCAAGCTTGTGGGAGACTCTCTTCTTTGATTTGCACAAAATTATATATTTCCCGCAAGGTAGCTTGTTTCTTATGAGCAGGGAAATATTTAGCAGAAAAGTAATAAATCATATCCTGGGGACTACGCACGCAACCAGGAGCAAGAGAATTATACCAAGTCTTAGCATCACCCTTTAATGAGAACAAAAATATCTTAAGGATATAATAATAGCGAGACTTCTCATCATTAGTAAACAGGGTGGCTATATCATTCAACTTGGTAAGATGTGCCACAACAGTTTCAGATTCAAGGCCATAAAAAGGATCAGATTCAACTAGAGTAATAATTTCAGGATCAATAGAGAATTCATAATCCTTATCAGTAACACAAATAGGTGAAGTAGCAAAAGCAGGATCGGGTTTCATTCTAGCATTAAGAGACTGCTGCTTCCATTTAGCTAATAATTTCTTAAGATCATATCTATCATTGCAAGCAAAGATTTCCCTAGCAGCTTCTTCATTCATAACATAACCCTTAGGAACAACATGTAATACATAATCATTGGGAGAACCTTCATCATCACTATCATCAGTAATAGGATCTTCAGTAATTTCATTCCCCCTAACTCTAGCAAGTTGTTCATCAAGAAATTCACCTAATGGCAATGTAGTATCAAGCACAGAAGTAGTTTCATCATGCATAACAGAAGTGGCATCATCAATAACATGCGACATATCAGAATTCATAGTAGTAGCAGGTTTAGGTGTCGCAAGCCTACTAATAACGGAAGGAGAATCTAGTGCAGAGCTAGATGGCAATTCCTTACCTCCCCTCGTAGTGGAGGGCAAAATCTTGGTTTTAGCATCTTTCAAGTTCTTCATAGTGATCAACAGATATAAATCCCAAGTGACTCAGAGAATAGAGCTATGCTCCCCGGCAACAACGCCAGAAATTAGTCTTGATAACCCACAAGTGTAGGGGATCGCAATAGCTTTCGAGGGTAAAGTATTCAACCCAAATTTATTGATTCGACACAAGGGGAGCCAAAGAATATTCTTGAGTATTAGCAGTTGAGTTGTCAATTCAACCACACCTGGATAACTTAGTATCTGCAGCAAAGTATTTAGTAGCAAAAGTGGTATGATAATAAAGGTAACGGTAGCAAAAGTAAAGATAAATGTTTTTGTGTTTTTGTAGTAGTTGTAACAGTAGCAACGGAAAAGTAAATAAGCGAAGAACAATATGTGAAAAGCTCGTAGGCAATGGATCAGTGATGGATAATTATGCCGGATGAGATTCCTCATGCAATAGTTATAACATAGGGTGATATAGAACTAGCTCCAATTCATCAATGTAATGTAGGCACGTATTCCGTAAATAGTCATACGTGCTTATGGAAAAGAACTTGCATGACATCTTTTGTCCTACCCTCCCGTGGTAGCGGGGTCCTTACGGAAACTAAGGGATATTAAGGCCTCCTTTTAATAGAGAACCCGAACAAAGCATTAGCACATAGTGAATACATGAACTCCTCAAACTACGGTCATCACTGAGAAGTATCCCGATTATTGTCACTTCGGGGTTGTCGGATCATAACACATAATAGGTGACTATAGACTTGCAAGATAGGATCAAGAACACACATATATTCATGAAAACATAATATGTTCAGATCTGAAATCATGGCACTCGGGCCCTAGTGACAAGCATTAAGCATAGCAAAGTCATAGCAACATCAATCTCAGAACATAGTGGATACTAGGGATCAAACCCTAACAAAACTAACTTGATTACATGGTAAATCTCATCCAACCACTACAAAAAAATACACTTTCGTGATGATACGTGTTTGTCACAGTAGGTCGCATTTTTTGTCATGCATGTACATCCATGACAAATTTATGACAGAATCAAGATAGTCATACCTGTGCTGTCGTAGAAGTGTTCCATGACATTACCAAAATTATCATCACGGAAGTGTCCACTTCCATGATGATAAATCGCGCGTCACAGAAGTGCTTTCATCAAGGGTGACCGACACGTGGCATCCACTGTAACGGAACGCCGTTAAGCTATCGGGTCAGGTTTTGGATCCGATAACCCGTTAACAGCCCCGACCAATGGGGATTTTCCACGTGTAAAATCATCATTGGCTGGAGGAAACACGTGTTAGCTCACCGGTGGGACATATGTCATCCACTCATTGGACGGAAGACGCTATGGTATGTCGACACATGGCACGGCCCAGCAGAGGCCCATTCCTGTGAAAAGGCCGGCCCAGTAAAAATTAGTAGGCCAACCCATATAAGGCCTACTTGTGTCAGGTCCATTTAAGCCCACGACCCATACGAGATGAGCCAATTCGGCCCGTCAAAGGCCCGTTAAAGATTTGACACCATTGCAGCCCATCATCAATTCGAGCCCGTTAACAGCCCGCTATATATCTGGGCTCAATATCGGCCCGGTGTGTCTTTCAGCCTATTGACGGTCCATAAATCAGTTGGGCCATTTTTAGTCGGACCTGAGTTTTGGCCTTTTAGCGACCCATTTAAGTGTTGGGCCAATTCCCGGCCCTGTGTGACTTTCGGCCTGTTAACGGACCATAAATGAGTTGGGCCATTTGTAGTCGGACCTTAGTTTTGGCCTTTTAACGGCCCATGCCCTTCATGGTCCAATACCAGCCCGGTTTCTCTTTCGGCATGCTAAAGGCCCACAACACAGTTGGGCCATTTACAATACGACCTGACTTTCAGCCTCTTAGTGGCCCATGGTCTTTATGGTCCAGTACAAGCCCGCTGTCTCTTTCGGCCTGCTAAAGGCCTACAGTATAGTTGGGCCATATGTAGCCCAAACTTAGTAACAACCTGTTAACGGCCCGTGAAATAAACTGGGGCCACCTGTTGCCCGCTTCAACGTCGGCCTGTTAACGACCCGGGAGGTAAGAGGGCCGACCATTAACTTTTGGCCTAGTAACGACCCATTAACTTAATGGGCTCACTAAAGTTCGTACATGTCTTTAGGACAAATTAGATAATTTGAGCCCATTACGATGAGCAATCATGCACAGGACCAAAACCGATCACGCAAAGGTACGGCATACAGGGAATAACGTTGCACATCCAGCATATACTACACGAAATTACATCCACTGGGCAATCAAAGATTTATGCCAGTGCAAATAAATGAGCAGAACCTAACCATCTACAACGTCACAATCTGCAACCTCAGCACAGATGACGCCCATAAGCATGTGGGCAAGTTCTTTCTGCTTTGCTACACTGTCTCTGAAAACATTGATCAGTTGTAGTGTCGCACGACTCTGCACCTCTGATTCATCCACCATTTCCATCATTTCTTCAGCCATTAATTGGTTCACAAACATACATTTATTCCGTTGCATTCGAGACAGAGGATACTGAACAGTTTCAGATGGCGATTTTGGCAGGCTTGTATTATTGATAGTGGAGAGTGTCTCGACCACTGCATCATAACATAAATTAGGACGGGAACCAAACAGATTAATCATGAGTTATTGCCATATTACCTGGCCTAGATTTACTGGAAAGAAACAATGGGGTTGCCTTGCTGTTTTCAGAGTTTGTCTTCTTATCTTCAGCAGCCTGCACAAAATTAACACAATAGCATTGCTATCATTGGCCAAGTTAGATAATAGGAAAGCAACATTTTCACAACGAACGTTTGGGCAAGTAGCCTACACCAAATTAACACAATATGGCACAGGTATCATCAGCCAGGTAAGGTAGTATGAAAGCAACATTGACACAATGAATGAATGGGCAACCAGAGAAGCACTACAATTCAGTAATGTGCGTGATATGAGATAGTACATTCATGCAGCTCAGTATGCAAAACCACCAGGCAGTTTTCCTTACAAAAATCAACATTGGCGCCTTTAACATTTTGCTACAACTAATTTTAGATCAGATAAAGGTTAGATTCACGCCGATTAACAAAATACATGTTGATGGAAAAATATAGTGATATACAACAGGTACTTACATCAGCATTGGAGCATAGAGAATTCCCGCAAGATATTTTCCTCGAATACGATCCCAATGGAGGAAGTCTTCTATCATTTAACCTTATTTTCTAAAAGAGAGATGGGTAAGAAACATGTAGAAAATATGATCAGAATGCTATAAAAATTTCATGATGCGAGGATACGCACACGCTTCTTAGAATGGAGTTGACATTCTTTTGCCGGACTAGAGCGGACTAGTTCTTTGGCCACAGGAATCTGCTTATTATCAGTGGGAGTTGGGTTTCTCTGTGCTGGAGCAGTATCTATGAAAAATGGAGTTGGTTTATTATCTCCTGGCATTTGGATCTTTTGCAAAGACCTGGTTTGTAACCCTTCAGATTCTAATAGAGACGTCTTCCCCTTGCATGCCTTATATAGAAGAATGGTGATTCAGTTATAAAACATGCTACATCAGAGATGGAATAGGTACTGAAGAATAGAAAGGCATGACATATTGACATGTATTCCCTCCATCCGGAAATAAATGGACGGGTCTAGGCATATTTCAGTTCTAGATACATCCAATTTTATCCATTTCTGCGACATTTAATCCGGACGGAGGGAGTATGATGTAAGAGCTAGGGATACGACAGGACAACACCGTAAAAAAACAATGAAAAACCCACTACAGAACCAAAGTATTCAATGCCACTGATATGAGATAGTACACTCATGCAGCTCAGGATGCAAAACTACCAGGCAGTTTTCCTTACAAAAATCAACATTGTGGCCTTTAATCATACATTTTGCTACAACTAAATTTAGATCAGATAAAGGTTGGATTCACGCCGATTAACAAAATACATGCTGATGTAAAAATGTAGTGATATACAATAGGTACTTACATCTACATTGGAGTACAGAGAATTCCTGCAAGAATCTTTCCTCATAAACGATACCATTGCAGAAATTCTTCTATCTGTTAAGCTTATTTTCTAAAAGAGAGATGGGTAAGAAACATGTAGAAAATATGATCAGCATGCTATAAAATTTCATGATGCAAGGATACGCACACGCTTCTTAGAATAGAGTTGACATATTTTTGCTCGACTAGAGCGGACTAGTTCTTTGGCCGCTGGAATCTGCTTATTATCAGTAGGAGTTGGGTTTCTCTATGTTGGAGTAGTATCTATAAAAACTGGAGTTGGTTTATTATCTCCTATCGTTTGGATCTTTTGCAAAGGCCTTGTTTGTAACCCTTCAGATTCTAACATAGTCATTTTCCCCTTGCATGCCTTGTATAGAAGAATGGTGCTTTAATTATAAAACATGCGACAGCAGAGAGATGGAATCGGTACTGAAGAATAGAAAGGCATGACATATTGACATGTATTCCCTCCATCCGGAAAAAAATGGATGGGTCTAGGCGTATTTCAGTTCTAGATACATCCTTTTTTATCCATTTCGGCAACATGTAATCCGGATGGAGGGAGTATGGTGTAAGAGCTAGGGATACGACAGGACAACACAACAAAAAAAACTAGTTGAATGTAAAACTATATGCTAGCGGAATACGTACAGAAATAACTAAGGCAACATACACGTGTATGATTGGGAAAATAAGATGGCATTGCAACAGAGCACTAGAACAGCACTTCAATGTAAAAAACATGGTATGGCAGACAGATGAAGCACATACTGATGAATAACAATGCAAAAGATATTTAGAAGCATGATGTCCAAATTAAGCAGATGGCATTGCGATAGAGTAGAATGACAGTACTTGAATTTGAAAACATGTTATCATGAATGGAATAGGTACTGAAAAACAGGAAGGCATGACATATTTACATGCATGATCAGCATGCTAAGCACATGGCATTGCAACAGAGTAGATACACTCTAGGACATTATATGCATGTTGTACCCATATCACAGGCCAAGTTAGAGCAAGGACCTTGTGGGGTGAAGAGGATTCATCATCTTTCTGCAAGTCTTCTGAAGAACTGCCTTTACATGTTCCATCATATTGGGTATCATTGACATCAAGTTTATTGGCCTTTACATTGCTCCGTGAGGTTCTTGTGGATATATCAGTGTGTGCAATTATATCTGACATGCATGGAAGACAACTAGTAGTTAGATTTATGTAAATGAGTGCCTGTAGGAGACGACATAAATAGTAGGACTGGGGTTAACTAGCAGCAACAGGTCTCATAAACTAAAGGGAGAACACAGATGAAAGCTACAGAATATGTATCATTTGTACTCGAGATTAACTAGATGGCACACAAAAGTATTAAAGAACAACATAGGTAAAACTAGAAGTGGTATAATACTATAATCACCAGCCTGTGGGATAGCATTGGCCGATGGATGATAACTATGGAACAGCGTTACCTAAAGAACAAGTATCTTAGCTGAACTATGGAACAGCGTGAACTCCTGAACAAGACCCGTAAGAGATCAGCATGAATATACAGTGAAATATGATGATCTATTTTCCGTGCTTAGATGAATAACAAAGCCATAAATGTTGCACACAAGTAAGATGAGGGTACAACCTATCTGGCTGCCATCCATAGGAGTGAGCATCATGTGCTGACTTGTCGATGGCCCTGCAGTTGTTGTGGCTGTCCATGTCGGGCACACGCATTCGATGCAGGGAACTGTTGAGTGGGGACTGTAGCTCCCTTCTGGTGTATGCTTCCCTTGTTGGAGCAGCTGCGGTGAGTCGGAAGATGGTGTGTCTGAAGATGCAGATAACGCATAATGTTAAGAACGACATATCTCTTTGATCCGAAGAAATACACTAAGAGATCAACAGCAAGGTATGAGAGTGGTCACACGTCTGTTGACTGAAGACTAAATTGGGGTCACACGATTTTATTTTATTTTGGTACTGTCCGATCTACGCCGGATGGCTTGATGGCCGTCTTGTGCCTCCCGGCTAACACTGTTCAGAATCTTCCCCGAAGAGCCAGCGACCAACGGCAGAGCAGCCTGCCTCTGCCGTCCGTGGCCCCGTCCAAAACCCCGCTCCCCGCCCCATCGTACTGCCATGGTTGCGCCGCCCCCGGGCCAATCCACAAAGACTCCCCGTCATCCAGATCCGGCGGCGGCAGTACCTTCAACCCATGCAACTCTAAAAGATAGCCATCTAAGCGCTGCTTTCGCGGCGAACTTGCGACCCCGCACCCTTACGTTAGACACCAGCCAACCGGCAGCCTAGGAGCTCCGCCGCCTCGAGGGGTGCTGCTTCCCATTGGGAATCGATTGGCCCAGAATAAATATTTAGACAACTGATGCCTAAATAAAGTGATTTCAGATGAGGGTGCGACCTATCTAGCGGCATGGTGAAGTAGGCAGGTCGATATGTCGAGTCGGTGAGGCCGGCGCGGTTGTGGTGGCGACTGGCGGCAGGGAAAGAGCGATGTCGCGATGGTCGACGGCTACACGGAAGCAGCGCCAGGTCTCTGGACGGATTCGAAGTTGGAGCCGCTCCGGTGCCGTGAACAACGGCAGGGGTGAATAGGCTTCGGTACGGTTCACGCGGCTGTTGTCGAGGCAGTACCAGCAGCACAGAGTAAGAGGCACACGGCCCAGTGCACGACGGCAATTGGACAACGTCTCCGGCATTAGGGAGGAGGGCGGCTGTGAAATTGGTGCGGTGGGGGGCGCCATGGAGGTGGGGCTGAGGTTTCGCGGCTCCGGAGAAGGGAGCTTCCCGGGGAGAAGGTGATTTGGCGCCCACGAGGTATGAATGGGGGCGGGCGGGGGGAATTGGGAGGGGAGTGGAACCATGTCTTACGGACGCATTTGTCTGAAATGTGAGGGGGAGTTACAGTTCTACCCTTGCCTATAGGCTTCTCGGCTTGGGTCTGTGTACCGAGGGTCGGGGATAGTAGAGTAACTTTGCTTCTCCCCAAATAGTGGGCGGGAGCGATTTCGGGCGAGGAGGGCGTGTTTTGAACTATAGTAGGCGCGAGCGAATTCGGGCGAGGAGAGCGTGTTTTCAAATAGTGGGTGCGAGCTATTTCGGGCGAGGAGAGCATGTTTTTCCGACCATGGTTTATGAATTATTCGGCACATGTCATTTCGGCCGAGGAGAAGGCGCGCTTGGATGAAGTTACGAACCTACCCTCGATGTACAATGGGCCAATTGATGCGTGTCCCACATAGGACGGTAATTTCGCGTCTCACATTTATTTGCTCGGGCGAATTCCACCGAGCAGAGAGGATGTTTAACGGTTGGTTCAAATTTTGGGAGAACGAGCATCCACGTCTACCTTACCAAGTCGATTCGAATCAAAATTTGAAATATTAGCTTGCCACTTCTTTTTTAGATGGAGAGATGATGCTCGGGAGTAATGTGTTTTTACATGCTCATTGCTAGCGATTTACTATATGACAAATAGTTGACCCACTCAAAAACGCGAATCAAACCCAAAATGAAATATCTCAATTCAATGAACTAGCTCGTTCAGTAGGTCAAAATAGTGAACTAAATCCAAAATTGAACACCTCAATCGAGTAGCATGTTGTACAGTATTATAGTACTCCATGAACACGTTGAAAGTCAAATTAATGAACTTGTTTGATATACGCATATATCCGTTCATGTGTGGATTGCAGACAACATGTTCTCCAATTTAAATATTTGAATGCAAGTTCATATCGAAACATGGTTTATACCAGTCTTTGATGCATAAAACGCGACCTCCCCCTCTCCCGAACTCCTGTTCTCTCTCTCTCTCTCACTCACTCTCTCGCCGACAATCTTCAATTCTGTCGCACGCATCTGACACAAAAACCTTGTTGGTCCCTTTCCCTTTCTCTCTCTCTCTCTCTCTCTCTCTCTCTCTCTGTGTGTGTGTGTGTGTGGGGGGGGGGGTCTTTCTAGTCCGCATTCATATATACACCATCTATAGGTGTCTCTCGCACACTATGTATGATACTCTAGCTAGTCCAAGCTAGATATCTTGGGTGCACTCATCGTACGCACACAAATTCCTTGGCTCTTTGCCCGTAACTCTCTCACGCACCACTATGTCGTCTCGGAGCTCTTCCCCCCTCTCTCAAACTCTCCATCCACCTGGGTCACACATACACATGCATATCTTACTCGCACTTGATAGGTCCATCTAAAACTCTATCTCTCTCCATCGTTCTCTCTCCATCTCACACGCACACACACACACACAATCTCATGCACAGCTAGCCAAGTATGATGGTCTCTCACTCAATTGTAGGCACATGCAGTCCCCCCTATATGTATATGACTAGCTAATCTTAGTCTCCATCACAAACATGTGCATGGTCTATCTCGATTTCTCTCGGGGCATCTTTCTACCGCGCACGCACTCCCTCGATCTCCCACCCATATAGTCCCCTCACGATCTTGAGGGGATCTCTCTGTCACAAACACACCCTCTCTCCCTCCCCATGCGTCCATGCCATCCATGTGTCCCTCTCGACCTTTTTTCCTTGTTGGCCAGACCTCTATTGGACATGTGCTACAGGGGTGTCTCTCTCCGTTGCAAACAATTACACACTAGCTATCTTCGTGTATCTCCTCGCCTCGCTTTTCCATCTCGGAGATGCATGCGTGATATGTTCGCATAAGAAACGAAAAAACACACACTCTCTCTAATTAATCATTTGTTGTCACTTTCTCTTTCACACACATACTCTTTTTGCACACTTACTCATTCTCCTTCACACGCACATGATCTATCTCGACTGAGGCACTCACCTCCGTCCATAGCACATAGATTTATTGAAAAGTCAAACATCACAAAGTTTGACCATGTACGTGGAGAAAAAGAATTACATCTAGTACGGCAAACATATACCATTAGATTCACCAAGAGATGTAGTTTTGTATGATGTATCTTTGGTATTGTAGATATAAATAACATTTGCGTAAACCTGATCAAAGTTTCCAAAGTTTGACTTCTAAAAAATTTACATGCACTGCATTATTGAGCGGATGGAATCTCTCTTTCCCCCTCTCAGCTATCTGACGCACCACTCAGCCTTATCGGGGCTCCTCAATCTCTCTCAAACTTTATTGGTCAGTTTGGTTCGTGACCTGACCCTCATGCCTTGATGGTCGGTACTGCCTGGTGTGGACGTGAGATGTAAAATATTTCTTCCTGGCCAGCCTTGTGTGGTGCCGAAGCGTTTGGTTCATGCCTGGGCCAGGCAAAGCATCAACGTCCCATCAATCAATCCATGAATCAATTATTTAATGCTAATATCCATCCATGTTGCTGTTAGCCTCGTGGCCGCACGACCAGGCACGGCCAGGCATTCGAAATCGGTCGCTTGGGCCAGGCTACTTGCAGTGTCTGGAGTTCAGCCAGGCTAATTAAAGTGCAAGGGAACCCAACCTAGGCGGGCTTTCTTTTTCACAGGGTAGCAACCAAACAAGCGTGCATGAAATCCAGCCACAACCCCAGGCCACGCAAAAGATGCTCACGACGCAAGCCAAACGGGCCTTATATCTCCCTGGTTCACACTTACACATGTCTCGCTCGCGCTATACATATAGACCCATCCAACACTCTCCGCCCTTGTTCTCTCTCCATGTGACACGCACCCCCCTAAGTACCATAATCCCTCACTCCATCATAGGCTCTGTTTGGATCCATGGGTTAGAGTTAGTTTGGGTTAGTTTGGAGTCAACTAACCCAAAAAGATCCAAACAGGAGGGTTAGTTTAGGTTAGATGCATCTAACCCATCCAAGAGGTGCGTATTTGGGTTAGTTCTTCTCGGGACCACTAATAAACACTTTTTTCTCTCGCTCTCCCCACAACAGATCCCTCCCCACTTCCTCGAAGCTTCTCGTCCTCTCCCTCCCTCCCTCTTGCACCGCCCGTGAAGGTGCCTCGCCGTATCCGCGCTCCATCTAACCCTGTCATCCAAACACCTCTTTACTTAGAGTTAGTTCAGGGTTAGAATCTAACTCTAACCTCTAACTGAGTTAGAGTATCCAAACAGGGCCATAGGCGCAAGCACCCCCCCTCCTAAGTATGATTATCTCTTACTAGCCATTAGGAACACATGTATTGTCTCCTTCCATCCATACGTCTATCTCGATATCTCTCAGGGCATCTTCTATCGCACACACACCTTGTCACTCGATCTCCCACCCATGTAGTCCCATCACGATCTCCAGGGGGTCTCTCTATGACAAACATACACTCTCTCCTCCCCATGTCTGCATTTTCTCCGTACGTCTCTCTCGACCTCTCTCCCTTGTTTGTGAGACCCCTCTTGGCCACGTGCTAGGGGTCTTCCTCTCTCGGTTCCAAACAACCACACACTATCTCCTCACCTTGCCTCCGTTGTCGAAGATGCATGTGTGATATGTTTGCATAAGACACGCATGCTTTTTCTCCACTTTTATCGTGTGCTGTCCATGTCTCTTTCACACACGCACACACACTTTTTTCACGCACTCTCACTCTCTCTCTCTCTCGTCAGGGAGTCTCCCACGCCCATAAGCATATGGATGTTTTGAAAAGTCAAACCTCAGAAAAGTTTGACTAGGTATATGTGGAGAAAAACATTTACATCTGGAACGATCATTAGATTCATCACAACATGTACTTACTTCATACTATCATTTATCTTTGGTATTGCCGATATAGGTAATTTATTTATAAACTTGGTCAAAGTTTCAAAAGTTTGACTTAAAAAAAATGTTGTAACTACATTATCAAACGGAGGGAGTAGCTCTTTCTCTATTTCTCTGCTATCTCTCACGGGCCTCCCCTCTCACTCGAACTCTCTATACCGATGGATTATACGCTCACTGTGTCAGCGTATAGCTCTGTATATTGTTTAGTTGACCGGTCAACCAATCCACATGATGTGTTGTCAGCTCGTGTTCTGTATCTTGGTGTGCTGGCCCATGTGGCAGTGGGTGAAAATAAGTAAACTAGAGGCCCATCTGACACGTGGTGAAGGAAACAAAGTTGAAACCACTTGGGGTAGCACCCCACACGCTAGTAAATTGAGGGTGCATTGAGCACAAACTTCTTGCACACGAAAGATGCACTCGCGCACAATTCACCACTGCGCGGTGGCATGCATAGAAGGATGCACTCGCGCACACCCAGCACACAACACACACCAGCACACGTGTTCACGGCGTCGCTGCCGGTTGAGATGGACGGCGAGGCAGCCAACAAGCAGAGGCCGCTCGAGCCAAAACCGCATCCGGCGAGCCTGGACTTCATCAGCAGCCTCCCCGACGACATGCTGCTCGTCATCATCGGCCTCCTCCCCATCAAATCTGCTGTGCGGACCGCCCTACTCTCCCGGCGGTGGCGCCCCCTCTGGCGCTGCATCCCCCTCAACCTCACCGTCGACAGCTGCCTCTGCGATGGGGATTGCAAACGCATGGCCGCAGTCTCCAAGATCCTTTCATCGCATCCTGGGCCAGCCAGACGCCTTGACATCCGCATGTTCAGTACCAACTGCACGGTCCAACCCAAGTTCGACGAGTGGTTCTTATCCCCCGCCCTAGATCAGCTCGAGGAGCTCAGCTTTGAAGCTGGACGATGTCGCTCTCTGCCGCCGTCCGCGCTCCGCCTCACGCCAATGCTGCACCGCGCCAGCTTCAGCTCCTGCTATCTTCCCCAGATTAATGCCGCGCCCGCCCTTCTTCTCCCTCAACTCAAGCAGCTCGACCTCTTTGACATTGTCATCTCGAAGAAGGCTATGGAGCACCTGCTCTGCAGCTATACTGCGCTCGAGTACCTTCGTCTTGAGCAGATCCACGGGTTCACTAGCCTCCACATCGCCTCGACGAATCTCCGATGGATTTATGTGTCTTGCTGGCCCCGCAACAAGACATCAATTGGGAAGAGATCACTCCAGCTGTTCCATGTTATGGTCATTGAGAAT
The DNA here is from genome assembly GCF_018294505.1 of Triticum aestivum. Classification (NCBI taxonomy): domain Eukaryota; kingdom Viridiplantae; phylum Streptophyta; class Magnoliopsida; order Poales; family Poaceae; genus Triticum; species Triticum aestivum. Next base: position 606,023,792 of record NC_057807.1, on the reverse strand, counting down.
GCGCCTTTCCTTGAGAGATTGCTTGTATCGGATCTAGAAGGTCCAACAAAAATCAGGGTCATTGACGCGCCGAAATTGACAGCGTTGGTGTACTCGTCTGCCAAATTCTCCGAACTCTTTATTGGATCCATAATCGTTCAGGTACAACACTCATCTTCTTCTCCGTCTTCTTGAAATTCACATTTTTAAATTTCTTCTTGATGTATTTACGACCGTCTTCCAGAAAATGATTCTCACAAGCTTGACCCAGTCCATGCGCACAGTGAAGATCTTAGCACTAAAATCTATCGGCCCCAACCTGGATCAAGTTGTTGGATTCCTTACATGCTTTCCATGCACGGAGAAGCTACTCACCGAGGTGAAACTTCTTTCCTATTAGTAAATGGTAATCACAACGTTGCTCAATTTTTTCGTAATTTTCCCAAATTACGATGACAAGTGTAGTGTTCAAAACTACATCTACGCACTGCACCGAAAGAAATGTTTTTAGTATTTTTTTCTCACGTGATCACCTGCATCATTTTTATGCTGTACTACTATAGTAGCCTAGGCGAGTCATAGTGGAAAGTAACTTAGACTACTCTAGTAACTCTATGGTTACCCTAAGGGCAAGTACTACCTCTGTCCTGGTTTACTCTTTCAATTTTGTAGTATCAAAATTTGACCATAGATTTAACTGACAAAATGTTAATGCATGTCACTAAGAACTATATCGTTGGATTCGTATTCGAACATAATTTCAAATGGTGTAATTTTTGGTGACATTGGCATTTTCTTAGGTAAATCTATGGTCAAAATTTTATACTAAATATGAGGTAGTATTCCCTCCCTCCCAAAATTCTTGTCTTACATTTGTTTAGATATGGATGTATCTAACACTAAAATGTAACTAGATACATCCGTATTTAGACAAATTTAAGACAAGAATTTTGGGACGGAGGGAGTACAAAAGTGGGCTATGTAGGCCAAAACACGTGCCAAATTCACTTGTGATGCATTTGGCATCGATGCCCCTCCATTGCTCACCTGGTGCCCCAATCTGGAGCACCTACTTTGCTCCGGTGCCAAATTAACTCATGCAATGAAAAAACACTTCGTGGGAGAGAGAGAGAGGACTGAGGCAATAAAAAACACTTGTTTGGGAGAGTGAGAGGCTGGTGTAGTTGGTTTGATTGATTTGTTTATACATGTGGGTCTGTGTGCACAGCGGTGCCAACTCTCTCACATCGCGAGAGCGTTCCCAAAATCTTTTGATTTGACATCGATGCGTATTATGTGGCATACTTTTGCGAAATATGGCATCGGCCACATAGTGGAAGGCAACAAATGCCCAAGCTCTTCACGTGCTCCTAGTTAAATGAGAGGAAACAGAAACAGAGAGAGACAGAGACAGAGTGAAAAATAATCACTAGCCAGCCAACCCTATCGTATGAGCGAATGATATTGGTACCTCTTGATGACACGTCAATCTTATGCAGCCAGCTGCTCTAATATGTTATCTTCTTTTGCAGATAAAAAAACCCGAAAGTGAAAAATGTGCTGCACTATAACAATCCCATTGAATGCCTTGATCTCCATCTTACAGAAATTGATTTGATCGACTACCGAGGCAGCACATCTGATATTAAATTGGCCAGGTTCTTTGTTCTGGAGGCAAGTGTGCTCAAGGTAATGAGGTTTGGCGTTCTCTGGCGCAACAATGAATGGCGTGCTGATCACCGCAAGCGTCTAAGCCTAAATGACAAAGTCTCCACAGAAGCTGAATTTGTTTTTGAAACATCAAGTGGCCAGAGACTCGAAAACTTATTTGCCCATTAGTGACTTGTCAGGGCGGTGGATTTTAGTTTGTCCGATAACGCTGCATCCACCTAAAGTAATGAAAGTTCTTACGTGAACTTCCTAGTAATTCCCTCTTCCTAGGTGCAGCATTACTCCTAACATTTGTAATATCAGTTTGAAACTTGTAATATTGTCGTGTCCTATTCCCACGTTTTCAAAATCCTGCGAATCAAACAGGTCCTGAGTTGGTGATGATGTTGTGCCTCCCATCTTTCACCAATAGCCATCAGATCTAGATCTGACGCATACAAACCAAGCTTCTCCATTTTTGCAAAAAGATGCCCGCACTTGTTCCCTATTTACAAACAACTCCTTGTCTCTCACAATCAGCCTTATATCCTCCCCACCACATCTAGAAGGTCGTGGAAAAATCTGGCGCGATGGCCGCTACCGGAGCAGTTCGCCCCCACTCTTGGTGTTCCGTGCAATGCACGGGCATCTACGCACGGGAAATTATGTAGAACAGGGCTAGTTGTAAGCAGGCTAGCTCTACAGCCATGATGATAGTGACTGCAGATGGTGAGGCTGACTATGGTATGCCGAACACGGCGCCTATACTCAGGTGTCATCTCCGACGCAGGGTCTTGTCACTTCACTATGAGGAGGAGCACGTAATAATTTGACCAATGAGTAGTACGGTGCTAGTACTCCTAGGAGTACTACATTGGTAGTACTACTACTAGTACTAGTAGCACCACCGTCTGGATTTAGGAGTACTACCACATCCATCTGGATTTTAGTATTTGACTAGCAATATCTAGTAATGCATGTCACAAAAAATGTACTACTCCCTCTGTAAATAAATACATGGTGTTTTATTCCTACCGACGAGAGAACTTAATATTTTCTTGCTAACTAGAGTCTTAATAGGATTACATGCAATGAACTAAACACTGCATGTCATGTTTGGTAGTCTCAAGTCATTGAAAGCATGCACGGCCCACATCTCTCATTGGTTGATATGTCACGAAATAAGAAACAAGGAGGGATTTAATGGACCATGCCTAAGTGTTTTGGGATTATTTGGTTTTCGTAATGTGACTTACACAACATTTTTTTTACATGCATTAACATTTTATTAGTTAAATCAAAGGTCAAAACTTGGCGCAAAATGCAAAGGGGACCAATAAACCAGTAAACATCAAACTTCTCTCGTTTGGCCCCAACTAGAGGTCCGGTGAGATGACTATACTGCACTGGCACGGAGGGGGGCGCAGCTTCATTGACTTACGGCAACTGCCTTTGGGTGAATGACACGTGGGCCCAGGGGGTGGCTGGCCCACCTATCATACAGCCAAAGGCAGGTGCAGTAGAGGGCCGAGGAGTAGTACGAAATCCTACGCACCTATGCACGCTAACCAAGGGCAAGAGTGATCACTCGAATCGCAAGATCAGTTGACTACTACTACCTCCGTCCTGGTTTATTAGTCTCCTTTTTAATTTGTGCTAAATTTTGACCAACGATTTAACTAACAAAATGTTGATGCATGTCAACAAAAATTATATTTTTGGATTCGTATTTGAACATAGTTTTTAGTGATATAATTTTTAGTAACATGCCTAAACATTTTGTTAGTTAAATCTGTGGTCAAAATTTGACACGGATTACAATGGGGACCCATAAACCAGGACGGAGGTAGTAGAAGCTAAGCTAGACCCATGGAGGCGTTGAGCGCGAGCATCAGCCGGCTGTGCCAGATGGTCCATGACTCCGGCCTGCGGCCCGGCAACGAGGAACGTCTCCAGGTAGTATTGCTTGAGGCCGGCAGGGCGAGGGGCCGCTTGGACGACAGCTTCGTCTCCTTGTTTGACGAGGTCCTCGTCGGTTTCCTCGACAAGTTCACCGTCGTCAAGAAGCTCGCAGACGACTTTGATGTAAGCCTTCAGCCGACGCGCCCAGGCTCTGCGATGCCCGCCACCCTCAACGGCCACTATGGTGACAACCTCTTCGACGCACTGGTGGCCCTGCGACTGCCCGCCGTCACGCCGGAGAATGTCCACCTTGAGGTCGCGCTCGCCGCGCAGCGCCTGGCGCAGCAAGACACCATGGACATAATCACCCACGTCTACGCACATGCAAGAGGAGGACGATAGGACACTGGCCTTCTTGGACCACAAGGCAACCTTGGACGACACTGTTCAGAAGCACGTTGAGCTCGCCGCCAACGCCGCTGCTCCTCACACGTCGGTTGGTGACCCGCCGCACTAGGGCGTGAGGATGTCGTTGATGGATCCGTATGTATTTTTATCTTTCCGTCAAATCCATGTAGTAGTATATGATACCACAGTAATTATCTTACCTTTTGCATCAACTTCATAATTTTTGTATGTACTCCATGCATGAACGGCGCCATAACCAAACTTCTCATTACTCTAGGCAAAATCGTTATTTTCTATCTATCGATCGTGCCATGGAGCAGAACCAAATTTTACAAGTTACGAGTTCAAAAGGAAAAGCCTGCCGTGTTCGCGTCGCACCCCCACACGGTTGGTCCGGCACGCCGCTCAAGTGGGAATGCGTGCGGTGTTGCATTTTCACTTACAAGTGGGACCGTAGTTGAGCAAACTGACTATCGGCAAACCCCCACCCGCGCACTGCGTGATGGCTGAGAAAAAAGGAGGGAGAAGAGATGGCTGTAGCACGAACTCCAAGAGAATTGGTGTCGGATGGGACTCGTGTGGGTGGCGTGTGCCGTACTACTAGACATGAATGCTAGTTATGGCCCATGCCACCACACTATATCGAGCCTATATCGAGGTACAGTACGTAGAACAAATTTCCTGCAGTCCGTGCTCATCACTCCTCTATCTCTCTTCTTAGCCAGCCAGCGGACGCGCGGAGCCCATCGTCTGTTTGCTCACGTGCGGTCCCACGTGTTAGTGAAAACGCAAGCGGACCCACTAAACCTGCACATCTTTCACCACGACGTGCTGGTGATGAAAAACAAATCCAAGAAAGATCTTCGGTGGCCGCTTTTGGAGTTACTCAAGAGTAGTAAGATTCTATTTACAGTTTAACCCAAGATGCACATCTCGTGGCTTCAACTTATCAACTACCACTCTATTTTCTTTCATGACACGACCTGGATGCTGGATGTCCCACGTGTCGGCAAAAGGAGGAAGAACCCGACCAAATCTTTGGTTGTGCTCTCGGATTAGACTAGTTGTGCTAACTTAAATTTTTTATTGTGTACTCCCTCCGTTCCAAAATACTTGACTTCCATTTGTCCAAAAATGGATGTGCCTATATACTAAAACATGTCTAGATACATATATATTTTGACAAATAGAAGGCATGTATTGTGCAACGGAGGGAGTAGAATGGATGCAAGTTTTTGTATTGGGAAGAAGAGTACATCCATATATTGATAGAGCGCAATTTAGTAGATGTTCTATCACTTTTAGCTAGCACAGAGGCTATAGATGAGATTACTGCACTTGTTGATACTCCTACTTGTTATGCGTGTTGCTGCTTAGACGCAGAGAAAAACGGATCGAAGGGAGTACTAGAATAGAGGCTAGACATGAGACTAGATGCGAGGAAGCAACGTCTACTTCTTTACACTCGAAGAAGAAAGAAGCACGCAATATCGAGCCTCCGCAGATCAACAATGAATGCATCAAGAAGGCACTAATCCAACTTACAGGAGTAGTAAAATGTATTCTTGTGGTTCTTGTTTTCTTTGGTCTTGCTTTTCTAGTCAAAATTATCGTTGGAGTTCGTGCAAAACGGAGGTCCGTTTGGGGTCGTGCGTTGCAGTTGGCCTTACAAGTGGGACCACAGTTAAGGAAACCGGCTATCAGCAAACCCCCACGTCGCCCGCCGCGTGGTGGCTGAGTTAGAGAAATGATGAGGTTGAAGAGATTGCTCTAGCACGGACTCCAAGAAATATGGTGTCAGATGGAAGTCGTGCTGGTGGCGTGTGCCGTACTCCTGGACGTGAATGCATGTTCTGGCCCATGCCACCCTACTACTCCTACTACTTAGTACTATATAGTACTACTAGTATCGAGGATTTGAGGTGCTGGTTACGTAGTACAATATAGCTATAGTAAAAACACCCGCACGACACGCAAAGCATGTGAAGCTAGTACAAATAGTGTACTACTATTGTTGGTTGGCCTCATCCGATAACCTGTTGCAATGCACATACAATTATGTATTCGGAAAATATATTTTTTGCCTCGTCGCACCACTCACTCACAGAAGCAACTCGAAAGCCATTCATAAATTTAGTAAGTTTATCACAGACATATCATTTTATTACATACAACAGGTCATCAACCCACATCGACAACGAGATACATTATAAATACTAAAGTTTTCACCACACAACAAATAACAAGCAATGAAATGAACTTCAACTCCACCATTCCTCGGCATTGGAAACGCTTGCTTTGAACCACAAGTGATTCTCTGGGACGGGCCATCCATTGTCAATCTGGAGACCAACGTAGGACTGATCATCCAGGCTGAAGCGGCCTACTATATTAGTACCAGGGTAGGGAACCACCCAAATGTCCGAGTTATAGACACAGTTGCTTCTCATAAATGGTAGTAACGTTGTGTCAACAACAGTTGGATCGCCTTTCACCATCATTGGATAGTTTTGTCCAAGGAAGAGCGAGTTTTCTCCAAGACTATCAATTTTGTACCAGGGAGAAGGAGTTGGCGCTAGCACACTAGTATCCATCCCGAATACCATGCAACGGGTGTTGGAATAGGTCCGGAGAGTGCGACCATGGGAGACTACACCTGCTTCCTTAGCAGTAACATCATCAGTGGGCTGTATACACACGAGAAGAGGTGATCCATCGGAATTAGTTGCCAAGCGCAAAATAGTATATGGGCGCTGCTCGTCCTCATGCTCGTGATCATCACCATCATCATCTCCCCCTTGGTTATAAAAATCTTCAAGTATAGGTGGTGGAATGTTCATAGGACCTTGGAAACACAAGAAGAAGGTTAATTAGTAAGGCTGGCCATAGTGGGGGTAACATAAGTAGTATCATGCACTTGGGACTCGCAAACATGCTTATGTGGCAGGCAATTAAGGAAGAGAGAGATGGTTGTAGTAACATAGGTAGATACCGTAACATAATAAATGTAATGCTACTATGTGTCATGCATGGCAATAAATGAGACCACCTATGATACTAATCTAAGATACTATGCACTATAGAGGTAGTAACATAAACTAGTAACATATGCATGTTACTAGTCTAAGTTACTCTCCACTATGACCAGCCTTGCTAACCCGCATGCATGTGGATGAAACAATTATAATTATGGTGGAAGACAAACGTACCGAAACAATGAGGATGCCATGCAAAAACAGTGCCACGAGTGGTGGCAGCAAACACAAGGCCCTCGTATTGAATTGCATCACAGTACTCATCCGTGTACAGAAACTGATTTTTGAGCAATATCCATCCAGTCAAACCACTGACGACAGCAACAAGCTTGTCGAAGATAGCAACAACTTCATAGTTGTTGTAATTCCAAGAGCAGTTGGGGACTCGAGAAATTGCTATCTTCCGTAGAAGACAATCACCATGATTGTATTTGAACGTGCGTACAATACCGGTGTGCTCAACCTCTGGGTAGTCTGTTGAGATTTTTGGAAGTGGAACCCGGTCACGAGTGTACACATTCACAAGTTCCCACTCGCAGTTGGACCCAATGTAAACAACCCAATCTCCATTTGCGCCTGCCCAAGCCTTGCCCTCAAGCGATGGCATCTTAACATCATATGTATCATTATCAAGCGGCATCAACTTGCACAGGGCGAGGCCTCCGTCGTGACGGCGCCAGTCATCAGGGTCACGGCGAAGAAGATAGGGGAGATCAAACCGCTCCTTGACTCTTGGGTTCCTTGTAATGATGTTATTAGTTGAGTCAAGAATGGGCTTGAACGAACCTGCCATGCTAGCCGAGGTGATGACATCGCACCGATCAATGAGTTCCTCCACCACGTCATCTTTCAGATCGGGGCAAGAATAATGGGGTCATTTCTGTCATGTTACCTCCATGGAGAAGACGATCGAACAATGACAGAAGAAAGGGTGAAGGGCTGAAGGAAAATGGAGGAGGGAGAGGAAGAGCGTGCGACAGCAGTTCCAAATCGAGAGGGAAAGGCGAAGAGTCGGTGGACGGTTGCCAGTTTGCCACGGTTCATGAAGGGGCGCCCCGGCCTACACGTCGGTTCGGAAATACTCCTACTACTCACCGTCGTCTCACTGATATGTGGAATGGGACCACATGTCAACGAAACATGGTGTGTAATTTCTTGTGCAAAATGCGATCTGGCCGCATTGGCCCGAGGTGCCGCATTAGTTATCGGCCTTTATTTTTTTAATGGCGTGCAGTTCAATTTTGAAGCATGACTAACTGGTACTGTACGCAGAGAAAATATAAACTACTCTACCACTACTCCACCTCCAGTACTAGTGGTATAAAGAAGATATATAGGCTGGAGCTTCAGCGCTTTCTTGCCAAGGGCTGCCCACTTGCTTCTCACACTACCACCCTATCTCCAGATCTAAAAAAGACAGCCCCTCTCTCCCTCCTCACTGGTGGTCACAGATCCGCCGGGGAAGAAAAGGACGTGCAGCGTTGACACACTCGTCGTCGGCGAGCGAGGTCATGCACTGACGACAAGGCCGTCCTCTCAGACCTAGCGCCCGCGCGGGATCGCTGCCATAGTGTGTGCGGAGGACGATGACTACGAGCGAAGCCACTTCCCGTCGACCCTCAGGTATGCTACCTCTTTTCGAACCATACCCTTGTTCTATTGCCCCATCTGGCATGTCGTTGCATGTGGATCTTTTTTCACTCCACCATCTTCCCAATTTGCCATCCTCTGCTCTGCTGGCCACGCAGACGAAAACCATAATTTGCACTATTAAAGGAAACCCTACTTCATGCAGACTAATGCATGTCTGGGTTGAATAAGGAAAGGAAGGGAGACTATACTGTCCAAGAGAGTAGGCATCGAACCCGCATATAGGTTGAAAAGGGGAAAATCAGTAGCTAAGGAACGAGTCTCGTGTCTCTTGGTTGAAGAAGGGTAGAAAGGCATGACAACGCAATAGAGAATGACCAGTTCGATCGGTTTGTTGTCCTCACATAGGAAAAAGGTGGCTAAAGAGAACAAAAATGGGACGTAATCCACACATGCTGCCTGGATATTTGTTCCTCTGGGCAACCATACCTCCCTCACCACTCTACGTCCGTGGAGGTACATCGTACTGGTGCGCCCACTGTCCGAATGGGCCTCCCATGCTCTTATTGCCACTTTTTTGCTGTTAGTATAACGCCAGCAGTCAAGTCAAGCAATGCTACTGCTAAAGTGATGCCATATTTAACTAATGCCGCTCTCAGTCTAATGCCACAGATAAATTTAAGCAGTGCCATTTAATGTCACTGGATCATTTCAGGGTTAGCTGTTGATTGTGGATGTATTAAAGATTTTTCAGCTAAGCATTCTAATGTTGTTGCATAGCCAGTATACCAACGATGAAACTTGTTACTACCTTCAGATTTTTGCACTGTTAATGCTTATAGATTACATACGTCACTTTCATGAGATAAGTTAATTTTTTTGTACAGTGTCACCAAAATGCCAAGGCGCTGATGTCATTTTATTTTGGTTAAACTGGACAGACAATTATGAAGACAAGAGGAAAGGTCAAGAGTGGGAACCTCCTCCTCCGGCTGTTCTCTTGATTCGTTCGATCAAGTTTTTATGTTTGATCGATTATCAAGATTGGGATAGCAATTTTTAAGTCCCCCCTGAGTTTGAAATGATATTTACCTTGGAGGTACATTGTTTGCAATTTTTTTATACTGTCATTAGTTAATAATGCTAGTTACCTTCGGACTTTTGTATTTGGTTTAATGCTCATGCACAGCTAGTATACCAATGCTGAAACTTATTACCTTTACATTTTGTATTGTTAATTCTTATAGAAACCTTCCAGTGCTAGAGTTTATTGAAATCTGTTCAGTAAAACCATTGTACTGTACCCTATAATAAACTAACTACTCTACTGTTGCACTAGCCACTGGATTAGTGTATATTTGTAGTATTTGAATGGTGTTGCATTAGCCTATGGACATAAATAAAGTGTGGCAAGCTTTCCCAGATATGTGCTCAAGAAAACTACTACCTATTTTTCTACATACTAGACGTTTGGGTACTTTAAATTGAACCGCGAAAACGTCTTATATTAAGGAACATATGGTGTAGAGTTCACTCAAATTATCCCGGTAAAGCTAGTCACACCTTTGTTAAAATTAATGTTCATTATGTTATCAGAGGAGGTCTGTATGTTTGTCTCTAATGCGTGTCTACTACATACCCGACATCATGATGTAATGTTAAGTCATTTCCTTTTGTACAGTGTAACTAAATTGTCAAGGCGGTGATGGCATTTTATTTTAGTAGAAATGCACAAAATTTGCTTAAAAGAAGAGGAAAGGTCAGGAATGGCTCAGTTTTTCAGAAAAAAATATGTATGCCTTCCTGACATCAGCCATTGTTGCTTTATTTATTCCTTCAAACAGGTGGTTAGAAACAGTCTTGCTACCTTTTCTCATTAAGAAATTGGAATGCTTATATTTGTGAGTCTATGCTTCAACTAGTGCCACTTTTATAGTAATCACACTTTCAATATCTATGCAAATAGGGATGCTCGATTTTAGTGGAGCTGCACAAAAAGTCCAACTGGTTCAACATTAGGAGCATGTTTATTTTCCAAACCTTTATATCCAATTGGTGGCACTATGAGTTGTTCATTACGAAGGTACATGGTTTGCTACTATCTTGCTACTCTTTTTGTACTGTCATTAGATAGTAATACTAGTGGTTTGCATGTGAATTTATTGGCAGGGTGGACCTACATTGGAGGTGCAGGACAAGATTCAATGATTGGATGCTCAATTTCGGTTGTATCGATTTCACCTCTTCCATCACTGCGAACATGGTGTGGTATATGTTTACTAGCTGCTTGATATTTGTTCAGACAGAGATGTCTGCCCGTTGCTATTTGGCAAACAAACAAAGTGTCCGCAGTTTTGGTTGAACTGCACAAGATAATAGTATAGTCACTGCATGCAGTGCCATTTGAAAATAGACACAAAGATTGGATAGTCACTTCATGGACTACAGAAAAGTAGTACTGTACTATTTATTGGCCAACACTTGGCGCTTCATTGCTTTGGTCTGATTATACAATGGGCATCATTTTCCCTAAGTTAAAATTTGTATTCCGAAAATAGTCTCGCGCTGTGATCGAGAGAAGACCAAATCATATTGCAGTGGATGTTCCTCCATCATGTGTGGTTCATTCTCATGGTTCCAGCTGTTGGTGAAACCACTTACGTTTGCAAGAGGAATTGTAGACTTCACAAACAAATTTGTCTTTCAGTCTGTACTGAATGTTGGCCAAGAGAAGCATCCATGTTAGTAGGAAGAACATACGTTTTTTCTAGATCTTTGCTTTTGGAGCTACATATTTGTATATGATCTGTGAATCATTGAGATGCATTAACATGTTGATCTTATGTATGGGAATCGTACTAGTTAGTTTTAGTTGCGACGCAAGATCCGAAGTGGCTGATCTTTGCTTTTGGAGCTACATATTTGTATATGATCTGTGAATCATTGAGATGCATTAACAGTTACTTATTTCTGTTTGCTCAGTGTTTACAAGTTACTGATCGATCACTAGCTAGCCTACAAATGCGCACCTGGCAGTTTTATTTGCGACGCAAGATGCGAAGTGGCAGTTTTTTGAATAAAAATGCCTACCTCTGAAGAAACTGACAAGCTACACTTTCGATCCTACACGGATAAAAATGCCTACCTCTGAAGAAACTGACAAGCTACACTATCGATCCTACACGGATAAATAGTGTATCATGCACGTACTACCTCCTTTCCGGTTTGCAGGGCTCAATTCAAGAAACGACGTACTCGATCCTACATGAATAAATAGCGGATTCCGCACGTACTAGTACCTCCTTTCCGGTTTGCAGGGCTTAATTCAAACCTCAAACCAACCAAGGTACTCCCTCCATCCGGGTTTATTAGTCCTGTGAGCAAAGCAACAAGACCAAGGCATGGCAACAATTAACGACATGCAGAAGTTTAAGCCTAATTAATTCCAGCGATTTAAGTGGCTGCATGCGTGCCCTTGGCTCCGACTCATTGCATGCTACTTCGCGTACTTAGACGATGGTACGAAGACGAAAGAGGGGATGCCTTCCGGGGCATCCCCAAGCTTAGGCTCTTGGTTGTCCTTGAATATTACCTTGGGGTGCCTTGGGCATCCCCAAGCTTAGGCTCTTGCCACTCCTTATTCCATAGTCCATCGAATCTTTACCCAAAACTTGAAAACTCCACAACACAAAACTCAACAAAAAACTCGTAAGCTCCGTTAGTATAAGAAAATAAAACAACCACTTAGGAACTGTAATTAACTCATTCTAAATTCATACTGATGTAATATCTACTGTACTTCAACTTATCTATGGTTCATACCCTCCGATACTACTCATAGATTCATCAAAATAAGCAAACAACACATAGAAAACAGAATCTGTCAAAAACAGAACAGTCGTAGTAATCTGTATCAAACGTATACTGATGGACCTCCACAAATCCTACCAAATTAGGAAGTCCTAAGCAATTCGTGTACCAATCCATATCAAAAAGAATCAGATCAGAAGCATGTTTCTGTGAATTAAAAAAACTAATTTACTGGGTGCAAAAGTTTCTGATTTTCAGCAGGATCAACACAACTATCACCGTAAGCCATCCTAAAGGTCATACTTGGCACTTTATTGAAACAAAAGCTATAAAACATGATTACTACAGTAGCATAATCATGTGAATACACAAAAACAGTAAGGGTAAATATTGGGTTGTCTCCCAACAAGCGCTTTTCTTTAATGCCTTTTAGCTAGGCATGATGATGATAATGATGCTCACATAAAAGATAAGAATTGAAACATAACGGGAGCATCATGAAGCATATGACTAGCACATTTAAGCCTAACACACTTCCTATGCATAGGGATTTTGTGAACAAACAACTTATGGGAACAATAATCAACAAGCATAGGAAGGTAAAACAAGCATAGCTTCAAGATTTTAAGCACATAGAGAGGAAACTTGATATTATTGCAATTCCTACAAGCATATGTTCCTCCCTCATAATAATTTTCAATAGCATAATGAATGAATTCAACAATATAACCAGCACCTAAAGCATTCTTTTCATGACCTACAAGCATAGAAAATTTACTACTCTCCACATAAGCAAAATTCTTCTCATGAATAGTAGTGGGAGCAAACTCAATAAAATAACTACCATATGATTTAAAATTAGGAGCAAGATGGCAATTTTCATGGTTATCATTATTCTTTAAAGCATACGTCCCATCACAATAATCATCATAGATAGGAGGCATGCTTTCATCATAGTAAATTTGCTCATCAAAGCTTGGGGGACAAAAAATATCATCTTCATCAAACATAGCTTCCCCAAGCTTGTGGCTTTGCATATCATTAGCATCATGGATATTCAAGGAATTCATACTAACAACATTGCAATCATGCTCATCATTCACATATTTTATGCCAAGAATTCTATGCAATTCTTCTTCTAGTACTTGAGCACAATTTTCCTTCCCATCATTTTCACGAAAGACATTAAAAAGATGAAGCATATGAGGCATCCTTAATTCCATTTTTTTAGTTTTCTTTTATAAACTAAACTAGTGCTAAAACAAGAAACCAAAAGATTCGATTGCAAGATCTAAAGATATACCTTCAAGCACTCACCTCCCCGGCAACGGCGCCAGAAAAGAGCTTGATGTCTACTACACAACCTTCTTCTTGTAGACGTTGTTGGGCCTGCAAGTGCACAGGTTTGTAGGACAGTAGAAAATTTCCCTCAAGTGGATGACCTAAGGTTTATCAATCTGTAGGAGGCGTAGGATGAAGATGGTCTCTCTCAAACAACCTTGCAACCAAATAACAAAAAGTCTCTTGTGTCCCCAACACACCCAATACAATGGTAAATTGTATAGGTGCACTAGTTCGGCGAAGAGATGGTGATAAAAGTGCAAAATAGATAGTAGATATAGGTTTTTGTAATCTGAAATAATAAAAACAGATGATAAAAGTGAGCGTAAACGGTATTGCAATGATAGTAAACAAGGCCTAGGGTTCATACTTTCACTAGTGCAAGTTCTCTCAACAATAATAACATGGATAGATCATATAACAAGCCCTCAACATGCAACAAAGAGTCACTCCGAAGCCACTAATAGCGGAGAACAAACGTAGAGATTATGGTAGGGTACGAAACCACCTCAAAGTTATTCTTTCGGATCAATCTATAAAAGAGTTCGTACTAGAATAACACCTTAAGATACAAATCAACCAAAACCCTAATATCACCTAGATACTCCATTGTCACCTCAAGTATCCGTGAGCATGATTATACGATATGCATCACACAATCTCAGATTCATCTAACCAACACAAAAGTACTTCAAAGAGTGCCCCAAAGTTTCTTCCGAAGAGTCAAGAACATGTGCCAACCCCTATGCGTAGGTTCCAATGTCACGAAACCCGCAAGTTGATCACCAAAACATACATCAAGTGGCACATGATATCCCATTGTCACCACAGATAATCACGGCAAGACATACATCAAGTGTTCTCATAAAGACTCAATCCGATAAGATAACTTCAAAGGGGAAACTCAATTCATCACAAGAGAGCAGAGGGGGAGAAACATCATAAGATCCAACTACAATAGCAAAGCTCGAGATACATCAAGATCGTGCCATAGAGGAACACGAGAGAGAGAGAGAGATCAAAGACATAGCTACTGGTACATACCCTTAGCCCCGAGGGTGAACTACTCCCTCCTCGTCATGGATAGCGCCGGGATGATGAAGATGGCCACCGTTGATGGGATCCTCCTTCGGCAGGGTGCCGGAACGGGCTCCCGAGAGGTTTTTGGTGGCTACAGAGGCTTGCGATGGCGGAACTCCCGATCTATCTTCTGTTCTGGAAGTTTAGGGTACAAGAGTATATATGGGTGCAGGGGCTACGTCGGAGGAGCTACGGGGGCCCCACGAGGCAGGGGGGCGCGCCCAGGGGGGGTGGGCGCACCCCCCACCCTCGTGAGCACCTCCAGTATCTTCTCCAGGTATGGGGTCCAAGTCCATCAGGTGGGTTTCCTTCCAAAAATAACTTCTCCAGTTGATTTCGTTTCATTTTGACCGCGTCTGATATTCCTTTTCCTCGAAACACTGAAATAGGCATAAAACAACAAATCTGGGCTGGGCCTCCGGTTAATAGGTTAGTCCCAAAAATAATATAAAAGTGGATAATAAAGCCCAATATTGCCTAAAGCAGTAGATAAAGTAGCATGGAGCAATCAAAAATTATAGATACGTTGGAGACGTATCACTCCTTATTTCAAGCCAATAAAAAATGGCTCCTCCTAGTGGATTTCTGACATCTGGGTCCCATGCCATTGTCAACGTAGTCAATAAACGAGAGAATTGCACAACGAGCGGCTGACACCAGGGACCCAGCAGCTCACCCAGTTATTTTCATTTTGGGTTAATTTGATAAATGCCTCTGAGAAATGCCACTGCAATTTCCAAACTTTGAAAAATGCCATTTCATGCCATTTCTAGTGGCATTTTTTGAAGTCTGGAGTGGCGTTTTTCAAAGTTTGCAAAGTGCAGTGGCGTTTTTCAAAGTTTGCAAAAATTGTACTGGCATTTTTCAAAGTTTGGAAATTGCAGTGGCATTTTTATGAATCGCCATAATTGGAGTGGCATCTATCTAATATGTTTTTGAGACGGAAGCAGGGTGTCAACTGGGCTGTGCGGGATACTCTGGCCTGTCTAGATAGCCTTTTCTTTTATGTTTACCACAGACCAACCCAGTAGTTTTTTTTCTTTTTGAAAATGGCTAGCCCAGTTTTTTGGTGATTTTTCAAGTAAGTCACTTTATCAGGCCTGTTGGGCTAGACGAGGAGAGCTTCATTCGGCTGGCCGAGAAAATGGCCAATCAGTAATGAGAAATGGGTTGTACATTTTTAAAACACATCAAACCGGCAATTAGTTTCAAATATCTTTTTTTCATTTCAAGATTTTAAATTGCATTGATTTTTATGCGTGGACAATTTATTGGATTTTATATTGATATACATTTATTTTTAAAATTAGTCTGAATGTGACTCGAAATTTCGGGATTAAAAACAGTTCAGACCGCACCGACATATGCAAAATTTTGTATAATTTTTTAACCGTGGCCACAATATGGGCTGTAATGCTAACAAAAAGAATACGGGCTCCAAAAAAACCCGTAAGAATTAGAAAATGGGCTGTAAACTATTTGAAATAATGGCAGATGAGGTGCATGCTGTTTTCCACAGATTTGAGGCTTTCCACAGATGGCTTGTATACTGTTGGATGTCCATCCAACGATCGTCGTGCTTTTTCAATCTCTGCTCTTCCTGCTCCAGCCGCTCAAACAAGCGCCGGCGGGACTATCTGCTCCCTCCTCCCCGCGGCCGGCTGTGCTACTGCGTAGGCCTCACCGCCCCACTGCACTCCCATCGCTGACCTAGCTATCCCTCTACTCACCCTCAGTCCCACACATGCTATTATTCTCCGGCGATGGCATACGAACCAGTAAACCCTCGTACTCCTCCGCGTGGGAAATAACTGCCGAGTATTCCCTGGCTCCGTGTCGTTCCCTTCCTAGGCCTCGCCGTCGTCCACTGCCCTGGTGCTCTCGACGCGGCCTGGTCAACATGGTCAATGAATGACATCCATCGGAAGTGGACTATACGTGGAGAAGCTAACAGCTGGGTCCACGGCCGCACGCAAGGAAATGCCTCCTTATTACGCGCAAAAGAATAATTCCTCCACCTAACATATGGGACCCACCGAAAGGGCCTCTGTATTTCACAAAAAAAACGTTACCGCCGCTGACAGCTCGGACCCACCAGCTATATCTTCGCACGCAAGGAAGTGCCTCCTTATTACGCCCAAAAAAAAGAATACTCCCCCTGCTAGCTGGGACCCAGTATAGTGTGCCTACTAAGTTGACGGGGACGAAGGGCTTTGTCAACTTAGTCAATATGCACGATTCTAGCTCGACTGACCGTACGATGTCCATCCAACGGCCGTAGTGCTTCTTCAACCTCTGGTCTTCTTGCTCCAGCCGCCCAAAGCAGCGCCGGTTGTGCCGCCTGCTCCTGCCTCTCGTGGACGGCTGTGCTGCCGCGGAGGCCTCACCGCCCCCATACTACTCCCACCGCTGGCCAGGCTATCCCTCCACTCCACTCACCCACACCCCCTGTTATTCTGCGGTGACGGCAGCACAGCCAAACCAGTGAACCCTCGTACTCCTCTTCGCATGGGCATCCACTGCTGCATCTTCCCTGGCTCCGCGTCGTCCCTTTCCTAGGCCTCGCCGTCGTCCACCGCCATGGTGCTCTCGGCGCGGCGTGGTCAATGTGGTCAACGACCGAATTCCATCGGAAGAATACTGTACGTGGAGAGGCTAACAGCTGGGTCCATGACAGCCGCAAGGAAGTGCCTCCTTATTACACGGAAAATAATTATTCCTCCACCTGACAGCAGGGACCCACTGGACGGGCCACCAGTATTTTGCGAAAAAAACATTTGCCCCTGACTGCTGGGACCCACCCAACGGGCCACCATATTTCGTGAAAAAACCTTCCCCCTGCTGTCAGCTCGGACCCACCGGAAGTGCCTCCTTATTACGCACAAAAAAAATGAATACCCCCCAGCTAGCTGGGACCCACCTTGGCGGGAGGCTGACTTGTGGGCCTACTAAGTTGACGGGGACGGAGGGCTTTGTCAACTTAGTCAATATAAACGATTCTAGCTCCAATGACCGTACGATGTCCATCCAACGGCCGTAGTGCTTCTTCAACCTCTGGTCTTCTTGCTCCAGCCGCCCAAAGCAGCGCCGGTCGTGCCACATGCTACTGCCTCCCATGGCCGGATGTGCTACCCCGGAGGCCTCATCGCCCCCTACTATTCCCACCGCTGGCCAGGCCCTGCGGCGACGGCAGCCTCACACCGCAGCCGAACCAGTGAACCCTCGTACTCCTCTCGGCGCGGGCTTCCACTGCCGTGTCTTCCCCGGCTCCCCGTCTTCCCCTTCCTAGGCCTCGCCGTCGTCCACCGCCCTGGTGCTCTCGGCACGGCGTGGTCAACATGGTCAAGGAATGATTTCCATCGGACGTGGACTATATGTGTAAAGGCTGACTGCTGGGTCCACGGCCGCAGCAAGGAAGTGCCTCCTTATTACGCGGAAAATAATTATTCCTCCACCTGACAATGGGGACCCACCGGAGGGGCCACCGTATTTCGCGAAAAAAACGTTTCCCCCCTGACTGCTGGGACCCACCAGCTACACCTTCGCAGGAAAGGAAGTGTGTCCGGGCAAAAAAAACGATTCGCCCCTCTGACTGCTGGGACCCACCAGCTACATTTTCGCACGCAAGGAAGTGCCTGACAGTCGGGACCCACCTGGTCAAAGCGTACATAGCATTGTCATTCTGGTCGCGTACGTGTACATACATGCTGATCGTTGTAGAGGCGCGCATGTGTCGTAGTAGAGGCGCGCACGTAGCAGGTACACGTACGTACAGCGGCAAGGGTGCAAGAAAGAAAATACAGCCACGAACGTACATACGGGCAAGGTCTCGAACGCCTACTCGCGCATACGTACATGGCTGGGTCGGAACGGAGAAACAACGTCGTCGTCGTGTTCATGGGGAGGCAACGGAATGCGTCGTGTTCATCGGGAGGCAACGGAACGCGTGGGAGCCAACCGGCTGGGTCGGAACGGAATGCATGGTCGTGTTCATCGGGATGGCTTGGACGGAACAGGCGATGGAAACGAGGCCTGGCGTACCGCACAACGGAGGAAACGGCCTTGTGTTCGACTGGCCACGTTCGAAACGGGGTCCTGTTCATCGGGAGGGGGGTCTAGCGTACCGCCAAACAGAGGAAATGGACCTCCTACGGTCGAAACGGGGGTCCTATTGATCGGGAGGGGTGTGGCGTACCGCAAAACGGACGAAATGGACTTGTGTTGGAGCGCTAGGTCAAAACGGGGGTCCTGTTGATCGGGAGGGGTGTGGCGTACCGCAAAACGGACGAAACGGACTTGTGTTGGAGCGCTACGTTCGAAATGGGGGGGAGGGGTGTGGCGTACCGCAAAACGGGACTCCACGGGATACTGTTCATCTCCACCGTCGACCTCCTCCAGCCTCCACGGGCTACCGTCGACCTCCTCCAGCCGCCACGGGCTCCTGTTCACCCAGCCTCCACCGGCTACTATTCAACCACCCCTCCACGGGCACCCCTCCACCGTCTACTGTTCATCCAGCCCTCCACACCATGGGGGCCTGTTCAACCACCCCTCCACGACCACCCCTCCACCGTCTATTGTTCATCTAGCCCTCCACACCATGGGTTCCTATTCATCCAGAGGCAACGCCACTGCTCACTGTTCATCCAACCCCCCCGCAATGCTCACTGTTCATCCAATCGATCGGCTTCAGTTAGCAGCACTAGCGAAGGAATCGCTCCATCGGGTTCAGTTTACAGCCATCGATCGATCGCTCGGGTTCAGTAACGCGTAGCCTGCAGTGCAATCGCTCGGGTTCAGTTAGAGCCCAACGCCTCGCTCGGCTTCAGTTAGAGCCAATGCCTCGCACACGCGCGCGTACTTGTACGAGAGAAACGCGCATCGCTCTCCCATCGTAACCGGCAACTCCCCGAAATTTTCCTCCCCCTTGCTTCTACCACGGTTTTTTCCGTCATGGACGGCCCAAAGAATGTCATGCAGCTGCGTCTCCGGCCCGCCTAGGACGAAAAGCCCATTTTCTGTCATGATTTTTTGTCATACAAGTAGGAGCCCACCACATCTATGATGATACCGGGTTTTGTCACAATTATCGTCATAGAAGTGTCATATGTATGACAGAAAAAAAATTCGTTCGGCCCAAAATGTCACGAATGTGTCTTTTTTTATAGTGAACCCATCACCGCCCAGCAAGCCTACGATGGAATTACTCATGCACGGCGGTGAACATCATGAAATTGGTGATGGAGGATGGTTGATGATGACGACGGCGATGAATCCCCCTCACCGGAGCCCCGAACGAACTCCAGATCAGCCCTCCCGAGAGAAATTAGTGCTTGGCGGCGGCTCCGTGTCGTAAAACGCGATGAAACTTTTTTCTCTAATTTTTTTCTCCCCAAATGTGAATATATGGAGTTGGAGTTGAGGTCGGTGGAGGTCCAGGGGGCCCACGAGATAGGAGGGCGCGCCCTAGGGGGGGCGCCCCCCTGTCTCGTGGACAGCTTGTGGGCCCCCTGGTCTTGATTCTTTCGCCAAAAATTCTTATTAATTCCAAAAGGTGCCTCTGTGGATTTTCAGGACATTCCGAGAACTTTTCTTTTCTACACATAAAACAACATCATGGCAGTTCTGCTAAAAACAGCGTCAGTCCGGGTTAGTTTCATTCAAATCATGCAAGTTAGAGTCCAAAACAAGGGCAAAAGTGTTTGGAAAAGTAGATACGTTGGAGACGTATCAGTACCCAATAGTCTCTTTTGGGTATCCTATGAAGACACATTTCTCCTATTTGGGTTCGAGCTTATCTGGTAGAAGTTTCTTCACATAAGCATCACAGCCCCAAACTTTAAGAAACGACAACTTTGGTTTCTTGCCAAACAACAGTTCATAAGGCATCGTCTCAACGGATTTCGATGGTGCCCTATTTAATGTGAATGCAGCCGTCTCTAAAGCATAACCCCAAAACGATAGCGGTAAATCAGTAAGAGACATCATAGATCGCACCATATCTAGTAAAGTACGATTACGACGTTCGGACACACCATTTCATTGTGGTGTTCCAGGTGGCGTCAGTTGCGAAACTATTCTGCATTGTTTCAAATGTAAACCAAACTCGTAGCTCAAATATTCTCCTCCATGATCAGATCGTAGAAACTTTATTTTCTTGTTACGATGATTTTCCACTTCACTCTGAAATTCTTTGAACTTTTCAAATGTTTCAGACTTGTGTTTCATTAAGTAGATATACCCATATCTGCTTAAATCATCTGTGAAGGTGAGAAAATAATGATAACCGCCGCGAGCCTCAATATTCATTGGACCACACACATCAGTATGTATGATTTCCAACAAATTAGTTGCTCGCTCCATAGTTCCGGAGAACGGCGTTTTAGTCATCTTGCCCATGAGGCACGGTCCGCAAGTACCAAGTGATTCATAATCAAGTGATTCCAGAAGTCCAACAGTATGGAGTTCCTTCATGCGCGTTACACCAATATGGCCCAAACGGCAGTGCCACAAATAAGTTGCACTATCATTATCAACTCTGCATCTTTTGGCTTCAACATTATGAATATGTGTATCACTACTATCGAGATTTAATAAAAATAGACCACCCTTCAAGGGTGCATGACCATAAAAGATATTACTCATATAAATAGAACAACCATTATTCTACGATTTAAATGAATAACCGTCTCGCATCAAACAAGATCCAGATATAATGTTCATGCTCAACGCTGGCACCAAATAACAATTATTCAGGTCTAATCTCGAAGGTAGATGTAGAGGTAGCGTGCCGACCGCGATCACATCGACTTTGGAACCATTTCCCACGCGCATCGTCACCTCGTCCTTAGCCAATCTTCGCTTAATCCATAGTCCCTGTTTTGAGTTGCAAATATTAGCAACAGAACTAGTATCAAATACCCAGGTGCTACTGCGAGCACTAGTAAGGTACACATCAATAACATGTATATCACATATACCTTTGTTACCTTGCCATCCTTCTTATCCGCCAAATACTTGGGGCAGTTCCGCTTCCAGTAACCAGTCTGCTTGCAGTAGAAGCACTCAGTCTCAGGCTTAGGTCCAGATTTGGGTTTCTTCTCTTGAGCAGCAACTTGTTTGCTGTTCTTCTTGAAGTTCTCCTTCTTCTTCCCTTTACCCTTTTTCTTGAAACTAGTGGTCTTATTGACCATCAACACTTGATGCTCCTTCTTGATTTCTACGTCCGCAGCTTTTAGCATTGCAAAGAGCTCGGGAATAGTCTTGTCCATCCCTTGCATATTATAGTTCATCACGAAGCTCTTGTAGCTTGGTGGCAGTGATTGAAGAATTCGGTCAATGACACTATCATCAGGAAGATTAACTCCTAGTTGAATCAAGTGATTATTATACCCAGACATTTTGAGTATATGTTCACTGACAGAACTATTCTCTTCCATCTTGCAGCTATAGAACCTATTGGAGACTTAATATCTCTCAATCCGGGCATTTGCTTGAAATATTAACTTCAACTCCTAGAACATCTCATATGCTCCATGACGTTCAAAACATCATTGAAGTCACAGTTCTAAGCCGTAAAGCATGGCACACTGACCTATCGAGTAGTCATCAGCTTTGCTCTACCAAACGTTCTTAACGTTGTCAGTTGCATCTGCAGCAGGCCTGGCATCCAGCGGTGCTTCCAGGACGTAATTCTTCTGTGCAGCAATGAGGATAATCCTCAAGTTATGGACCCAGTCCGTGTAATTGCTACCATCATCTTTCAACTTAGCTTTCTCAAGGAACGCATTAAAATTCAACGGAACAACAGCACGAGCCATCTATCTACAGCAAACATAGACAAGCAAAATACTATCAGGTACTAAGTTCATGATAAATTTAAGTTCAATTAATCATATTACTAAAGAACTCCCACTTAGACAGACATCTTTCTAGTCATATAAGTGATCACGTGATCCAAATCAACTAAACCATGTCCGATCATCACGTGAGATGGAGTAGTTTCCAATGGTGAACATCACTATGTTGATCATATCTACTATAGGATTCACGTTCAACCTTTCGGTCTCCGTGTTCCGAGGCCATATCTGTATATGCTAGGCTCGTCAAGTTTAACCTGAGTATTCCGCGTGTGCAACTGTTTTGCATCCGTTGTATTTGAACGTAGAGCCTATCACACCCGATCATCACGTGGTGTCTCAGCACGAAGAACTTTCACAACGGTGCATACTTAGGGAGAACACTTCTTGATAATTAGTGAGAGATCATCTTATAATGCTACCGTCAATCAAAGCAAAATAAGATGCGTAAAGGATAAACATCACATGCAATCAATATAAGTGATATGATATGGCCATCATCATCTTGTGCTTGTGGTCTCCATCTCCGGAGCACCGTCGTGATCACCATCGTCACCGGCGCGATACCTTGATCTCCATCGTAGCATCATTGTCATTTCGCCATCTATTGCTTCTACGACTATCGCTAACGCTTAGTGATAAAGTAAAGCAATTACAGGGCGCTTGCATTTCATACAATAAAGCGACAACCATATGGCTCCTGCCAGTTGCCGATAACTCGGTTACAAAACATGATAATTTCATACAATAAAATATATATAGCATCACGTCTTGACCATATCACATCACAACAAGCCCTGCAAAAACAAGTTAGACGTCCTCTACTTTGTTGTTGCAAATTTTACGTGGCTGCGACGGGCTGAGCAAGAACCGTTCTTACCTACGCATCAAAACCACAACGATAGTTCGTCAAGTTAGTGCTGTTTTAACCTTTGCAAAGACCGGGCGTAGCCACACTCGGTTCAACTAAAGTTGGAGAAACTGACACCCGCCAGCCACCTGTGTGCAAAGCACGTTGGTAGAACCAGTTTCGCGTAAGCGTACGTGTAATGTCGGTTCAGGCCGCTTCATCCAACAATACCGCCGAACCAAAGTATGACATGCTGGTAAGCAGTATGACTTGTGTCGCCCACAACTCACTTGTGTTCTACTCGTGCATATAACATCTACGCATAAAACCAGGCTCGGATGCCACTGTTGGGGAACGTAGTAATTTAAAAAAAATTCCTACGCACACGCAAGATCATGGTGATGCATAGCAACGAGAGGGGAGAGTGTGTCCATGTACCCTTGTAAACCGAAAGCGGAAGCGTTAGAACAACGCGGTTGATGTAGTCATACGTCTTCACGGCCCAACCGATCAAGCACCGAAACTACGACACCTCCGAGTTCTAGCACACGTTTAGCTCGATGATGTCCCTCGTACTCTGATCCAGCCGAGTGTCGAGGGAGAGTTCCGTCAGCACGACGGCGTGGTGACGATCTTGATGTTCAACCATCGTAGGGCTTCGCCTAAGCACCGCTACAATATTATCGAGGAGGACTATGGTGGAGGGGGGCACTGCACACGGCTAAGAGATCAATTGTTGATGTGTCTAGGGTGCCCCCCTGCCCCCATATATAAAGGAGCAAGGGGGAAGGTGCGGCCGGCCAGGAGGAGGCGCACCAGGAGGAGTCCTACTCCCACAGGGAGTAGGACTCCCTCCCTTCCTTGTTAGATTAGGAGAAGGGGGGAAAGAGGAGGGAAAGAGGAAGGAAAGGGGGGGCGCCGCTCCCCTCTCCTTGTCCTATTCGGACTAGAGGGGGAGGGGCGCACGGCCATGCCCTAGCCGGCTCTCCTCTTCTCCACTAAGGCCCACTATGGCCCATCAAGCCCCCGGGGGGTTCCGGTAACCCCTAGGTACTCCGGTACACTAGTAGAAAACAGGGCTACCGTTCGGGCCTGGCCAGCCCATTAGTCCCTGTTCTTCAAGAACCGGGACCCATGGGGGGTATTAGACCCGGTTCGTGAGCCCAGGGGGCCGGCCGGGGCCTCGTGGGCATTGGTCCCGGTTCGTATGGAACTATTTGTCCCGGTTCAAGCCACGAACCAGGACCAATGGTCCTCGCTCCTGGCCCACAACCATTGGTCCCGGTTCATGGCTTGAACCGGGACAAAAGGGGGTGCTTTAGTCCCGGTTGATGCCATGAACCGGGACAAATAACTTGCCTATATATACCCACCGCCGCGGCAGAGCACTCCAGTGCTCTGTTTTATCAATCCGGCGAGGAGAGGGCATTTGGGTGCTCTAGTTCACCTCCTATGCACATGAGGTGTTCGATGAAATGCCCGAGCCACACTAGTTAAGCTTTCTCCTCTCGAAGCTCGACCTCGGAGCTCCATTTTTTTCGAGATTTGTCTAGATTTAGTGGTCCGTCACGCCCCGTCCCCGTTTTCACCGCCGTTGATCGCCCGCGCCAATCTCGTCGCCGGCACCACCGTGGTGAGCCTCTTGTTCTTATCTTCTTTCTGATACTTGTCTGATTTTCTTACTTTAGGTAGATATTTGTCTGATTTTCTTACTTTTGACACACATAGTTATATATAATGCACGCAGATGAACCGACAATGGATGTATGGTGACAGACACACCTCCGAGTACATTAAGGGCGTGCATAATTTTCTCGAAGTGGCTGAGGCAAACAAGCAGAATGGTTTTATGTGTTGTCCATGCACTAAATGTGGGAATACGAAGTCTTACTCTGACCGGAAAATCCTTCACACCCACCTGCTTTACAAGGGTTTCATGCCACATAATAATGTTTGGACGAGGCACGAAGAAATAGGGGCTATAATGGAAGATGGCGAAGAAGAAGAGGACGATGACAACTATGTGCCCCCTGAATACGGTGATGCTGCAACGGGGGGAGCTGCTGAAGATCCAGGGGAACCAGATGATGTGCCCGATGATGCTGCAACGGGGGAAGCTGCTGAAGATCAAGAGGAACCAGACAATGTGTCCGATGATGATCTCCGCCGGGTCATTATCGATGCAAGGACGCAATGCGAAAGTCAAAAGGAGAAGCTGAAGTTCGATCACATGTTAGAGGATCACAAAAAAAGGGTTGTGCCCGAATTGCGAAGATGGCAACACAAGGCCTTTGGTCCCGGTTGGTGGCACCAACCGGGACTAAAGGGGTGCATTGGTCTCGGTTGGTGGCACGAACCGGTACCAATGACCCCCCCCCCTTTTGTCCTGGTTGGTGCCACCAATCGGGACCAAAGGCCTCTGCTTCCCGCCCTTTGGGCTGCTGAAAAGAGGCATTTGGTCCTGGTTGGTGGCACCAACCGGAAATAAAGGGGGGCATTGGTCCCGGTTGGTCTCACGAACCAGGACCAATGCTTTGCCTATATAAGCAGCACTCATGAAAATTTGATTCAGTTTGTTCTTCCCCGCCCGACGCCGCCAGGCTGACCGTCTCCGCCTCGCCGTCGCCGTCGTCGTCCCGCGCCGCCCCGACACCGCCCCGCGCCACCCCCCGCCCCGTGCCCCATGCCCCGCGACACTGCCGGCCGCTCCCCTGCCCGTCGCCGCCTCGTCCCGCGCCGCACCTCACCATCGACCGTCGCCGCGCCACCCCTCACGCACCGTCGCCGTCACCGTCCACTGCCCGTCGCCCTCGCCACGCCCCTCACGCGCCGTCGCCATCCCGTGAGCAAATTTTTTGCTAATTTAATTTGATGTAGCAGTTAATTTAGATGTGTAGTATAATTTAGATGTGTAGTTAATTGAGTTAGATTTTGTTAGGTTTTTTTGTTAGATTTTTTTGTAGTTCATAGATTTTTTTTGTTAGATGTGTAGTTCATAGATTTTTCAGCTAGATTTTTTTTCATATTGTGTTAGTTTTTTTTTCTGTTAATAGATTCTTTTGATGATATTAATGTTGAATATGCATGTTTGTATGTTCATATATATGCAAAGATCGAATATGTCAATTTTTTATGATTTTTTTCTGTTCATAGAATTTTTATGATTTTTTTCTGTTGTAATTTTGTTCATAGAATTTTAATGATTTTTTTTCATAGAATTTTCTTTGTCAATTTATGTATATGTTCATATTGTGTATGTATAGGAAAATTGTGCATGATCAAAGTCATTTATGAATATGTTCATATTTAGAATAGAGGAAAAAGGAAAATAAGAAGAGAAAGTGTTTAATATAATTAGTTAGAAAAATAATAGAACTATAGTTAAACTAGTTTATTTTTAGTAAGTACTACTTTATTTTATTTATAGTAAGTACTTAATATAAGTTGAACTAGCTAGTTGATTTAATAAACTACTTTATTTTACTATATATAGAAGTAGTTTATTTTTAGTAAGTACTACTTTATTTATTTATAGTAAGTGCTTAGTAGTTGAACTAGTTGATTTAATTAACAAAACTACTTTATTTTACTATATATTGAAGTAGTTCCCGCATCAACGTCGACGATGCCTATCCCGCATCCTCGTCGTCGACTCGGCGGTGGAGGCCTGCTTGATCAGGGCCATGTCCGGGACTGGACTCCGCCGGGCTGGTATTGGGAGGTGCTACCTTCCGGGGGACGTAGGTTGGTGAGGAGTCAGCCCGTTGTTGACCTGATCCTTGTTTGGTGGTGGTCGCGTGGGCCAGTGACGGTGCCGAGGCTTCCGGACACCGCGGAGGTGGTACGTCACCGTGTCAGCGAGGAGGACGAGCACGTCCGTCGCTACATGGTTGCGTTGGAGGGCAGGTTCGACAATACCTGGTAGGTTCTTCAGGGAGCTCACCGGAGCTATGATCCTGTGAGGGTTGCTTATCTTTGGGTGTCCACCGCCCGCAACGGTACCCGTCGGGCGCTACGGTTCTAGCTGTATTAGCGATGCTATATGTATGATAGTATTCGAGGAGTATTAGTGATAATATTCGACGATGTACGGACACAAGAGATGATGTACTTTTGGTTATAATTGAATGCATGCTAATTTGAATACTACTTTATTTTACGATTTGGTTTTGCTTATTGAATGCTCATACTGGAAAAGTACTCCTACTTTGAATGCTAAAATTGAAGAGCACTCTATGCAGAAATCTAGGAGCCCCCTCCATCATCCACGCCGTCGTGGGGGTAGCTTCTCCTTCATTCCCGTGTGCTAGACAATTTGGTGTAATAATGCACTCGGGAATGAAAGGAGGAGCTACCATCACCGACAGTCAACCCGTGATTAATAATAATGATCTAATTTAGGTTTTTTAGTACCTATATTTAATTGTACAAGTTTAATATTTGAATTATGAACATAGGCCGGAAATGTCGTACTTGGACGACGAAAACCTTCCGGGGGAGTGCGACTGGTGCCACGACGACCGAGGTATGTGGGAAAGGTTCCTTGAGCTGGACGAAGATCAGCGCTTCAGCATTAAGCTCAAGGAGACCTTTGATGTTCATACGGTACGCAACGACGACAATAATTTTTTTCATTATTAAGCACGACTTCAACTATTTTAACGTGTGTTTTTCATATTTTCCAATTCGACTAGCTTATCCCATGCTATGCAAGACGCTATGTCTTGGAGAGGATGGGTTTTGAAGACCATGAAAGTATGGAAACCAAAAAAATTCACCTAAGGACCCATCATGGTGTGGATTTTGAAGTAAAGTTGTACAATGCTGAGAGTGTAACCCATTTTGGTTGCAAAAATTGGGAAGCACTTTGCAAGATGTATGGTTTTGATGAGGGTATGCTTGTCACCATGGATCTTGGTGATCCTACAATCGAGCAAGACAATATGGACATTTGGGTCCTTGTGGATACACTTTCAATTCTTCCCCCATGTGAGCTTCTCAAACATAGTTATTAAGTAATTTATATTGTTTATTTCAAAATAGTTGACAGCTTATTTCCATTGACAGCTTATTTTCATTCTTCAAAGAATGTGCGGAAGATGGTAGACAAAACCCACTACACCGATGGCTTCGAATTAACTTATAAGGAGAAAAATCATCTGATCGCATTTTGTACTGATCTTGAGAATTACAATGTCTACAATCGAACTCCTCAACATTATGGTCAATACGTGCCACTAGTGCACGTGTTGAACTATGGTAACTACCATGGAGATACCCTGGTACGATTTTTTACTATTACGACATCCGTGCATCTTTTTGCATACTTCTAAAACTACTACATCATTGCTAACTACGAAGTTATTACCATGTTTTTCAACAGATAATCCCGAATGATTGTGCCTCATCTGATGTATACACATGGTCGCCTTGATGTTTTGAACATACAACCAGGTCTTCCTACGAATCTCAACTGCCCATACCGGGTTTCTGAAAAAAGTGGAGACATGACAATCAAAAAATGGAAAAAATGTATGGACAGTCGTAAGGAGCTTCTTGGAAGCAAAAGGAAGCAAAGCGCAAGAATTGGAGACAGGATGATCTCCATTCTTCATAATGGAGAGTCAGGGTCTATATTGTTTTATGCTATTTTACCTTAAGGGTGTTTAGGTCCTACTTGATACTGATGATCATGTGCTAAGAACAATTATGTAGGGTTGGGTTCGATGACTATGAGGATGATGATCGTATGACTTGTTATTAATAACGAGTAGAAGTTGTATGATGATGCATGATTAGTAGGACTTGTTATTATATATGATGATGTATGACGCGAGCATCAGTTATTATATATCAGCGGGTGAAATGAACATAGCAGTAGCGTTGGTAAACCAAGGACAAAGATATAAGAAAGGACACTTCTCTCTATTAGCTAGCTATTAACAACCTAAATTAACCCCCAAAACCCCTAAACCAGACACTTTTAAAAAAAAGAAAAACCTCAGCTCCAGCCAGCTGCTGACGCGTGGAAGCCTTTTGGTCCCGGTTCATGTCACTAACTAGGACCAAAGGCCCCCTTGCCTGGGCTCCCCGCAGTGGCCACGTGGAGGCCCATCTGTCCCGGTTCGTGTAAGAACTGGGACTAAAGGGGGAGGGCATTAGTACCGACCTTTTTGTCCTGGTTCTTAAACCGGGACAAAAGGCCCTTATGAACCGGGACAAATGCCCTGTTTTCTACTAGTGGTAAAATCCCGATTTCATCCGGAACACTTCCGATATCCAAATATAGGCTTCCAATATATCAGTCTTCATGTCTCGACCATTTTGAGACTCCTTGTCAAGTTCGTGATCACATCCGGGACTCCGAACAACCTTCGGTACATCAAAACTCATAAACTCATAATATAACTGTCATCGAAACTTTAAGCGTGCGGACCCTACGGGCTCGAGAACTATGTAGACATGACCGAGACACGTCTCCGGTCAATAACCAATAGCGGAACCTGGATGCTCATATTGGCTCCTACATATTCTACGAAGATCTTTATCGGTCAAACCACATAACAACATACGTTGTTCCCTTTGTCATCGGTATGTTACTTGCCCGAGATTCGATCATCGGTATCTCAATACCTAGTTTAATCTCGTTACCGGCAAGTCTCTTTACTCGTTATGTAATGTATCATCCCGCAACTAACTCATTAGTCACATTGCTTGCAAGGCTTATAGTGATGTGCATTACCGAGAGGGCCCAGAGATACCTCTCCAACAATCGGAGTGACAAATCCTAATCTCGAAATACGCCAACTCAACATGTACCTTCGGAGACACCTGTAGAGCTCCTTTATAATCACCCAGTTACGTTGTGACGTTTGGTAGCACACAAAGTGTTCCTCCGGTAAACAGGAGTTGCATTATCTCATAGTTGTAGGAACATGTATAAGTCATGAAGAGAGCAATAGCAACATACTAAACGATCAAGTGGTAAGCTAACGGAATGGGTCAAGTCAATCACATCATTCTCCTAATGATGTGATCTCGTTAATCAAATGACAAATCATGTCTATGGTTAGGAAACATAACCATCTTTGATTAATGAGCTAGTCAAGTAGAGGCATACTAGTGACATTAAGTTTGTCTATGTATTCACACATGTATCATGTTTCCGGTTAATGCAATTCTAGCATGAATAATAAACATTTATCATGATATAAGGAAATAAATAATAACTTTATTATTGCCTCTAGGGCATATTTCCTTCAGGATTTTGTTTTTTCTATCTTGTATACGTGTTCTCGGGTTTTAGCTGGTCTCTTTTTTGGCTTTTTGGTTTTCGCCTTTTTTCTAGGTTTTGAAGAAAAAACTATGTGGTTTTTTTTCACGAGAAGTAAAGATTTGCTTATCATGGAGGCACAAGTTTGCTTCTGCAAGAAGCACACAGTTGTGCCTCTCGGAAAGAGAAAAGACAGTGTTTTTTGTTTTCACAAGAATCACAAATTGCTTGAGAACCACGACTGTCTCTCAGAAATAGAAAAAACATGTTTTTTTAACTTGTAGGATAAGCGGTAATTGCCTTTGGCTCCTAGGTGCATATGCACCCATTGTCGAAATCCAAATTCCGAGAAGTTGAAAAATTCGAAACAAAAATCCCGCGTGTATATCCGGACATTTTATGTGCGTTCACAAGGTTTCAGTGAAAAACGACGTTTTTTGTGGCTTGTGTAAAAAAGATATATCCGGACATTTTATGTGCGTTCACAAGGTTTCAGTGAAAAACGACGTTTTTTGTGGCTTGTGTAAAAAAGATAATTATCTTTTTTACACAAGCCACAAAAAACGTCGTTTTTCACTGAAACCTTGTGAACGCACATAAAATGTCCGGATATACACGCGGGATTTTTGTTTCGAATTTTTCAACTTCTCGGAATTTGGATTTCAATTATCTTTTTTACACAAGCCACAAAAAACGTCGTTTTTCACTGAAACCTTGTGAACGCACATAAAATGTCCGGATATACACGCGGGATTTTTGTTTCGAATTTTTCAACTTCTCGGAATTTGGATTTCGACAATGGGTGCATATGCACCTAGGAGCCAAAACGCCACTCTCGTAGGATAAGTACAAATTTGCTTCTTATGGAGACACAGATTTACTCCTGCGAGAAGCACTACTATGCCTCTTGGAAAAGAAAAAATGTGCATTTTTGCTTCCACGAGAAGCACAAATCTGTTTGCTTCTCGTGAAGGTACATATTTGTTCCCGCGAGAAGCACGGTTGTGCCTCTTGGAAAGGAAAAAACTAGGGGGGGGGGGGTGATTCCAACTTCGGGTTTTTCTTTTGTTTTTGTGAAGAAAAATTTGTCAGAATCTATTAATGTGGGATCTAGATTCAAAGATCTCGATGCGAGAAATCTAACGGTAAAAATGGTTTAGGATTTTGATGCATGGTCCAAGAGATAACCCATTTTGAATAAACGAAACTACGATAAAAAGGAAAAACTTCCAGGTGGAAGTAACCTTGACAAGGGGTACCCCTTATTAGTGATCTCGATCATTCAGGCATCATGGTACAAGCTAGAGGCTAACACACGTTTTATCGCGTCGTTCTTCGCTGGTGGACGTCTTTTTTTCTCTAGCAAGTTATTATGGTCGGTTATTTCATTTAAGTTATTTATCTTTCGATGTTGTTTTTTCATTCATAATGTGGATGGGGTACAAAGTACAGGATGATCTACCTCGAGATCGTATGAATGAATCTAGCCTTGCCTCTACAAACTAAAACCCTCGACTTATATAGGCGCCAAGGGGTACCTAGCGTTACGCATGGTCGGTTGCATCTAAAGATAAACATGTCGAATATTTGAATATGCCTTGAAGTATATACCAAGTATTCAAGGATTCATGATAGGCCGACGTGGTGAGTACTCCCCAATCCGTGACTCCGTTAACACCCCCTGCTCCCCCGCAAGCGCTCACGGGCCGGCCCCCGTGGGAGGAGGGACACCCATGTTTTCGTCATCTCGTTTTTTCTTTTCTTTTTCTATTTTTTTCCTTATTTAAAACAATTCAGGATTTCAGAAAAGTTGCCAAGTTTCAGCCAGTCGCCCTAGAGATATGCTACACTCACGGCTGTTTACCGGGTTTAACGGAGTGGTTAACAGTGATTGGCTGAGATTTGGTTTAATGAGGCGGGCCCCACCAGTAAAAATCGGTCGCGCTATAGCCGTCTGATGCGACTCGTGTGTGATGGCCTGCAAGAGACACAAGGGGTGTGTGTAAAACGATAAGTGAGAATGTGAGATGATCCTGCCCTTTGCATGCAGATCCAACGCACCATGAGGTCTTGGAGCACCGTATCATGAGATGAACGGTAGCACTTGATATTTTTCCCTTAGGTCTGATTTACGGAATCCTGTTGGAGATGTCAGTATATAACGAAACAAAGAATCGGTACCGACAAAACTTCACAGCACGGGCTGCCAGAAGACGGGAGCGGAGCATCGGATTTATTCGTACCGACAAACTTCACATGCTGCTGATCCTGCGTATCCAAATCCGTCTATCCAGTCTATCCTCTGCATCGCGTCCTTTCTTCAGACCCAACTTTCTTTTAGGCAGTTTTTCATGCCAACTTTTTTTGGAACGGAGACAAAACCTCTTGTTACTACACTGTAGTACTAGAAGCCAGCCGCATAGTTCACTCTCAGAACATGAATGTTCACCGGACATGTGTCTACAGCTCGTAAAAATTTCAAATCAAATTTCAGAATACACATGGAGGAAATAAAAAAAGAGAAACCCATATGTGAATAATGTCATTTTTGCCTTTATCTTCTTTGACACTATCATCATGGATCATGGATTTATCTTTTTTATTCTTTTAGTGTGTATTTTGAGTTTAGGTTTTTTTTTCTAAGTGTGTGGGCGCTTCTGTTGTGAACACATCATTTGTGAACATTCATGAAAATGTTATTTGAATTTTTGAAACATTCAAATTTGAAAACTTGCTTTTTTAATTGATAGAGTGAGCATGTAAGAGCCGATATCATCTGATATGGAGTTATGATTCCAAGCTTGAAACAAGGATACTGCGGCAATGAAATCTCATGAGGACCTCGATGGAGGCAGGGATGAGTGAACGAGGAATCTCCCCAACGTATTACTTCACTTGAGAGGGAAGGAACTAACTTGGTGAAGGCCGGCGGCGAGCTGGGCCCTCACTACAACCTCGTCGCAGACAAGGACAACCGGCATTTCTTCAGAGGAGAGAGAGTCTGAGGCCGGTTGCTTCCGAGAGGAAAAAAACCTTAAGTCCGGATGAGGAAGAAGGCGGGAGAGAAATACGAAGTATAGGAGTCAAACGGGGAGGCCAAATCAAATTGACTAAAACTTATGAAGGCAGCCTGGAATAAGGATGTCAATTTTACCCATGGGTACGGGTACCACGGATACCGTACCCTCATGGACGGGATATGAGCACAATTTTATACCCGTGGATAGTACCTATACATGTCCGTTAAGTCATGGGTAGGGCACGGATATAGCCTTGTACCCATGAATATACCCATACCTTACCCATATATACTAAAATGTTACTTCTCGGACGTTATTTGGTGAAGTGTGTCATGAGCTTATGAACCTATGTTAAAGTTGTCACCGATTGTCAGTTTGAATTGGGATAATTTTATTGTACTATATATCTGTTATTGAGTTGAGCTATAATTTTGGTTGTCAAATTTGCCATGGTTGAATATAAAATTATGAATAACTGGTCAACCCGTTGGGTAACCAATGGGTGTAGGTACCCGTCAGGTATGGGTAAGGATGAAGTTTCATATCTATGAATACAGGTATGTGTAGATTTTGTACCCATTAACTGCACGAATATGGTATTGCTCTACCCGCTCAATATCTTACTCATTGTCATCCTTAGCCTGGAAGCGCTTTGTGTCATGAGGGGCGGGGGCACTGTTGACACCGGATTTTGGCAAGGTACAAAAGGCAAGTAAGATGGCCTCAAGTGAAAGAGTTTTCAGCATGAAAAGTTTCAGGTCGCCGAGAGGAATAACTTTGATGTTTAAGTCATCGACATCCGACCTCATCTTAGTGGCCGAAACTGTACTCCGAGTGGCATAATTTAGTGCTCCGAGTGCTTTTCAGCCGATTACTCCTTCAAGACGACCTCGGATGAAGTAACACTCTAAAGGAATTGTCTTCGTCTCGTCGAGGCAATCAATTTTGATATATAGATCATTTCAATCTGAGTTTGTATGCAAAAGTTAGAGGCAATACACTGCAGACCGAATCTAAACGGAAATATGGCGCGAGGTACCAGACACCATGTCTGATGTGTTGCGCGAGCAATTCGGACCTCAAGAAGGCCTTGAATCGAAAATCCTACAACACAAGAAAGTTTCATCTCGTCAAGCCGATCGATTTTCATATATAGTTCTTCTCAATCCGAGGTCGTATGAGACCTGGGGAGACAAATCAAGATCAGGCTTTGTTTTCGGTCGAGTGAAAAGTTTACCATCCGAGTGAGAACTTACCGGTCGAGTGAAAGCTTACCTTTCGAGTAAAAACTTACCGGTCGAGTGAAAACTTACTTTTCGAGTGAAAACTAACCGGTCGAGTGAAAGTTTGACATCCGAGTGAACTTATTATCATCTGAGTAAAGATATTACCGTCGGAACGAAAACTTGCCGATCGAGTAAGAGATTGCCTTCCGAGTGAAAATATAGTCATCCGAGTGAAATATTATCTTTCGAGTGAAAGATTCTAACATCCGAGTGGAAAAGCCAAGTTGGAAGATCCGAGTGAAACACTCTAATATCCAAGTGGATGAGCTCGAATCCGAGTGAACCTGAGCATGTGCCCAAAAATTTATCAAGATGACCTCGGATGGAGGAGTGTCCAATACGGAAGTTGTGCGTATCGTCAACACGGTAAACTTTGGTTTTGGAGTCATCATCATTGGAGATAGTATATGGCCTGCAGATTCACTACGAGACTCAGATAATCCAGTCTGCTGCGAGACCGAGTCCGACTGGAAGGTAAAGATGACCTCAAAAAGTATTCAAGATGACCTTATTTGAAAAAGTGATCAAAATGAGAGTTGTCCATCTCGTCGAGGCGCACAAGTTTGATATTTGCACCGTCTTGATCGGAGATCATATGCAAGCTCGACGGCCTGTGCAGGGAGGAAGAAGAAGTTGGGCCAGATTCAGACTGAATCCGAGTTGGAATAGAACTAGGACTCTAGGACGTGAATTGATGTAATATTTTGTAAGGAAAGCCTAGATGAATCCTTTACTTGTACGGGAAGTCCAGCCGCCTCTTATATATGTTGGGGGTGACGGCCGATTAAACAACACCAATCGAACCAATCAATCTATTACACTTTTGTGTTCATCTATCTTTATCCCCTACCCTTGTATCTTTCTTTCTCGTTCTTCATTCGTTCTTCACGTTGGAGGGCAGCGATCCACGAGGCTCTAGGGGCGAGCAAATCGACCTAGGGCAGCCCATAGCGGCCGCACTTGCTGACGGGGTCCCTCCCGGGCGTGTGGGGTTTCGGGTCTTCAAAAGCGCCCGTCGACTGTCTTGCGTATCGCGTTGTCGGTCGGGTCTCCTTCGACGTGAGCTGCGGTGCATCACCCCCGGCGTCGAGGGTACACGTGACATGTTCAGGTGTCAACACACTTTTTGGCGACTCCGCTGGGGACGAAGCTTGAACAATCTCCAGCCTGTTCTTGCTACGAGGAGAGCATCATCAAGCGGCTGCAATCTACAACGGTAACATGTATCATCAATCTCCTTATGTAGATACAAATAGCCATTATGTTGATGTTGCTAGATCTTTCAATGAACATGT
Organism: Triticum aestivum; assembly: GCF_018294505.1. Classification (NCBI taxonomy): domain Eukaryota; kingdom Viridiplantae; phylum Streptophyta; class Magnoliopsida; order Poales; family Poaceae; genus Triticum; species Triticum aestivum. Next base: position 605,987,414 of record NC_057807.1, on the reverse strand, counting down.
CATGTCGGCTAGCCCTAACGAGCAAAGGCCGACTAGTTATTCCATTGGAGAAACTTGGAATTTACAGAATCGCGACGTGCAACCTACGAATCTAAACTTTCGTGCATCGGCAACATCTTCCAATATGCCGGTGAACAACTCGATTTGTTCGAGTGATCAATATATGACACCTTAATTACAGGAGGGTGTCTCACTGTTTTATCCATCGGCAGCCGACTCACAATATGCGGGTTCATCCCCAAACATGCCGATGGATGGGGGAATCGGCCATGCTTCCATTAGCTATTTGGCCGGTTATCCTCAAACATCATATACTACACCTCATGAGATTAATTGTTCAGTGGCATATGAAACTAAAAATATTCATGACTCGGATCACCTTTGTGGTTATGGCCGAGTGAATGGAGATTCTGCAGGAGCATATGTGCCTAATATTGTAGGAGATGAGGTGGCTCTAGCTGCATTAAAAAGTTTAGCCCAAAATAAGAAAATTAGTGCTATTTTCCTTGACCAATACGAAAAGGGATTGGTTCCTGATTATGAGGCAATAAGAGATAGGGTTCTGAAGGAAGACAAAGTTTTGCCGATTGATCAAATTGGCGAGAGAGAATATTCGACAATAGTGCACATGTCTTCACCTATCACTGCAGCATGTTATACACCCCCTATACAATTGCAAAATTCCAGCAGCATCAATTCATTGCTGAAAGATCCTAAAAGTATTGGGGGCAAGATGATCCAAGTAGGGCTGAGTCTAAAGAAAAATATGTGGCCCGAATGGATGGGGTCAAGCCAACGCTCACAGGGAATAGTGTTAATGAATTTACTACACCGACCCTTGTGGAATTACCAACAGAATATCGACAGGCTTATCAAGCACTCAAGAAGAAGCATGGAGAAGAAGATTTGCAAGAGTACATCAAGTATCTTCCTCCGTGTAGCAACCATGTTGGCTCTTCTACACTTTTAAGGCAAGATAAAAAACAAGCTTTGCAAGCCAATCAGCAAGAAAGGGTTCACTTGGTCAATATGGTTGATTCAGTTGAAACTGAGTCAAATATGACTAAGTCATCTACAGCCGAGTCGAACGATTCCTTTAAAGCAAAGACGATGGTGAATTCAGTTGAAACCAGATTGAGCATAGAGACGGTTACAGCCGAGTGCATAGAGTCCATACTGAGTACATCATGCCAGCCGAGTGCATCGTTCCAGACGAGTGCATCACCGGCTAAAGTTGAGTGCATCAAGCCAATTATTGCTGCGTGTACCAAAACAGAAGATGCAAGTTTCGCCGAGCAAAGGAATGGTAAACGCAACAAATTGGCCGTGTTAGATTTTTCTGGATGTAAGGGAGCTTACATGCTACCCTATGAGTTTTGTGCTAAAGATATTGATGAGCATCAAGAACAAAGTAATATGGTTGAACACAGTTTAGTTAACAATGAACATCAAGACCAAGAAAATGCGGCCGAGCAAAGTTCAACTGACAAAGAGCGTCCGAGTGAAATCCACTCGGGCAATCCGACTGTCTACTCAGGCAATCCGAGTGATGAGGCACGAGATCCAGAAAAAAAGGAAGAGGCGTTGGAGAATTATTCAGTAGAGCAAGGTATTGTTCCAGTGGTGCAACCATCTTCTCCTTCCAATGTCTTCACAAAGGTACACCTAGCAAACAGTTTATTCAATTTTCGATTCGGTCAAAATCATATTGTTGATGCACCCGTTAGTAAGATTCTAATTAATTTTGAAAGACCAATCGAAATGAGTAATCTGTGTTTTAGGAATGATCTTGTCACTAATCATGCTAGTCAACACATGGCACTATTTATAGAGGCTAATAGTGACAACTTATCACAGCCAAAGTTGTTCCTGTCATGCCGACTGAACTTTATATTCATATGGACAACTTTGTTTGTTTCATGTCTGGCTAACATTTGGTCTCGGATGAGACGTATATTCTGTAATTATTTTGGTTGCAGGAATATAAAGCCAGGTTCAAATTTCTCCAGGATAGCCGATTCAAGCGCATCGGGAAAGGAGGAAGAAAATCAATGCATAGCTGAGTCGGATGATGTTAAACTGACACCGCTCGGTTGTTTTGTATTGAAGCCGATATCACAATATCAGTTAATGGACCAGGAGTGTACGTCCAGTGCAGGCATAGTTGATCACATCATCGGTACATCGCTGAATAATCCTATTATTATAATTGATCACGATGTCGAGCCATCAAGACAAGAGCAAATGCAATGTTCGTTCGAGCAAAATGTCAAAGATTACAACATGATCCATCAAGTCGAGCAATCGGACAAGATAGGACGACTGGAGTTTGTTGAGGCACAATCATTTGGCCAGTCGGATCAGATTGGTTTTGGCGGCAATCAAATGTTGACTCGGCTATCTCCCACTGATTCATCTAAAGGTCAACAGGTACACACCGACGATGACGGGGTCAAGTCTTCGAGCAAGAATATGGTTAAAAGGTGCATCAACAAAAATCTTGAAGACGGGAATTCCATCAAAGCTACAATGGCGACATCTAGCACTGGGGGGCAACGGGAAAATTCAAAGACCGATACATGCACAATTAAAGAAAGCAAAGGCAATGGTAAGCACAAAGGTAAAAAGCCAAAAGTCACTTTTCCGCAGTTATTAGAAAAATATCAGAAGATAAGTGAGGCGAAGAGTGCTTATCGGCCGAGTGAAACAAAAGCATTGAAGTCACCCCTAAGGCATAAATCTGAACACCGGGATTGGCGAAGGAAGAAGTTGAGCAAGCAGACTCCATATTCCCCTTTTGGGTCACCAATACCAATGCCATGGATTCCTCCCCATGATATCTATTATTCATATCAATCATGGAACAAGTATAAATCAAGGGCACACTATCCATCATATTCTAAACCACCTCAGCAAAATTATGTAGCTCCGAGAGGATCGTCGTTTGTTCAACAACAACATGTTATAGACCGACTCAACCAAAAAGAATCGGTCCGGAGCTCAACAAAGAAGATGAATGCGGTCAAGCAAGTATACCGAGTGAAAAAGGATGGCCGCAAATGTGCTATTTCAGATCCGACTCCAAATGACAAAAAGCCAGCCGAGTCTATGTTGGCTACTAAGGACAAGAAAGTGAAGCAATTAACTTTGAAAGATCTAATCGCCGAGTTTGGTCAGGCCAAGCAGGAGATGCCCAAAGCCAGGAAGAATTTGCCAGTGCATAAAACAAAATCACAGCTGGGATGCTCACTCGGCTTATCATATTGGCAAGAAAGAAAATTAAAGAGGCTCAGGGTCAAGGAGCTGGAGAAGAGGAATATGGCTTGGGTTCCCAAGAGAAATCCTCGAGTCAAGAGCGGAATCACATCTCCTGTTGCGAAGCTGGTAGGAGTAAAGGAGGACAAGTGTGAAAACGGTAGGTGGAGTCGACAGTTTTCATCTCACTATAAGGGACTCCAAATGGCACATCGTCCATGTTCTTCGACCGTTCCATCAAAACCAGCATCCCAGAGCTTAACCCCAGCCGAAACATCTGAATTATTTCGGCTATTCACACTTTGGTGGACGGGCTCACCATGTCCTTCGAGATAAGGACACATGGCCGATATTTGCATATCGCCCCAAGAATATATTGTGTTGACAAAATTGGCATCTGAATAATTGTGCTCATTGTGGTGTATCTCATATTCCCAAAGCCAATTCTTAGTTTTGCCAACACTAGAAGGCCGACTAATTATTCGGCCACTAATCGAAAGTCTAGTGCAAGAAAAGTTGTCGACTCATATTGTCGGTTTATCATAGGATCCAGAAAAAGTGTGTCACCGAGTTGAATGAAGCTCTGTTCACTCGGGGAGCAAGGAAATGTTGACTCAGGAGACCGAAGGAAGGGGGCGTGACATCACATTTATCAGTCGGCACTCACTGGACGCCAAGTCAAAATGTCGTGGAGATTATTTTCATGATTCAGTTTAGCAGCGCCCAGAGTCGGCGTTATTCACATATTTCTTCACGGGCTTGATTTGAAGACTTCATGACGACTAGAGCTTACATGCTAATAATCAAGCCGAATATGCTGTGCTATTCAGGCTAGAGGACTTTTTGGCTAAGGGGTGGCGTGCATCAAGGTTCACAATGATTCGTTGCTAACCGTCCAACAAATGTTATCTTTATATGCATCGACGAATCACTCAAACATTGACCTCGCGAGTTGCGGCTGACTCCGCGGTGGAGGCGGCCACTGATGGATCTAGTGCGAGTCATATAGTTGGCTGGAGAAAGTTTCTCTTATCTACAAGATCCAAGTTAGGAGACAGACAATATTCGGCGGAGACTTGATGGAGCATTTTTATCAACAATGCGGGGAGTCACCCAATAGTTGATGGTTCCTTTAAGGTGCATGGACATAATCTTTTGGCATCCGGTATCACCGAATGGTTCTGATATCCCTATGGGGTACTTGGATAAAGGTCAAGTCAAGGATTGACATGAGGGACTTACATGAAGGCATTCATGGCATCCAATGGTTGTTCTTAGACGATTATTACTTGAAAATGCTCTACCCAAGCAGCAACAAGCCTAAGCATATGGACGATAACAATTATCGTCTTCAGCATGCATAGCCGATGTAGTGTTGACATCGTGCTTAAAAGAAGTATTTTCTGGCACGCAAGCTCTGCCAGAAAATAGGGAGGCATGTGTTGACACCGGATTTTGGCAAGGTACAAAAGGCAAGTAAGATGGCCTCAAGTGAAAGAGTTTTCAGCATGAAAAGTTTCAGGTCGCCGAGTGGAATAACTTTGATGTTTAAGTCATCAACATCCGACCTCATCTTAGGGGCCGAAACTGTACTCCGAGTGGCAGAATTTAGTGCTCCGAGTGCTTTTCAGCCGATTACGCCTTCAAGATGACCTCGGATGAAGTAACACTCTAAAGGAATTGTCTTCGTCTCGTCGAGGCAATCAATTTTGATATATAGATCATTTCAATTTGTATGCAAAAGTTAGAGGTAATACACTGCAGACCGAATCTAAACGGAAATATGGCGCGAGGTACCAGACACCCTGTATGATGGGTTGCGCGAGCAATTCGGACCTCAAGAAGGCCTTGAATCGAAAATCCTACAACACAAGAAAGTTTCGTCTTGTCAAGCCGATCAATTTTCATATATAATTCTTCTCAATCCGAGGTCGTATGAGACCTGGGGAGACAAATCAAGATCAGGCTTTGTTTTCGGTCGAGTGAAAAGTTTACCATCCGAATGAAAACTTACCGGTCGAGTGAAAGCTTACCTTTCGAGTAAAAACTTACCGGTCGAGTGAAAGCTTACTTTTCGAGTGAAAACAAACCGGTCGAGTGAAAGTTTGACATCCGAGTGAACTTATTATCATCTGAGTAAAGATATTACCGTCAGAATGAAAACTTGCCGATCGAGTAAGAGATTGCCTTCCAAGTGAAAATATAGTCATCCGAGTGAAATATTATCTTTCGAGTGAAAGATTCTAACATCCGAGTGGAAAAGCCAAGTTGGAAGATGCGAGTGAAACACTCTAATATCCAAGTGGATGAGCTCGAATCCGAGTGAAACTGAGCATGTGCCCAAAAATTTATCAAGATGACCTCGGATGGAGGAGTGTTCAATACGGAAGTTGTGCGTATCGTCAACACGGTAAACTTTGGTTTTGGAGTCATCATCATTGGAGATAGTATATGGCCTGCAGATTCACTACGAGACTCGGATAATCCAGTCTGCTGCCAGACCGAGTCCGACTGGAAGGTAAAGATGACCTCAAAAAGTATTCAAGATGACATTATTTGAAAAAGTGATCAAATTGAGAGTTGTTCATCTCGTCGAGGCTCACAAGTTTGGTATTTGGACCATCTTGATCGGAGATCATATGCAAGCTCGACGGCACCTCCGCGTTCAACACACGTACAGCCCGGTGACGTCTCCCATGCCTTGATCCAGCAAGGAGAGAGGGAGAGGTTGAGGAAGACTCCGTCCAGCAGCAGCACAACGGCGTGGTGGTGGTGGAGGGGCGTGGTGATCCAGCAGGGCTTCGCCAAGCACCGCGGGAGAGGAGGAGTACTTGGGAGAGGGGGAGGGCTGCGCCAGAGCATGGGGTGCGGCTGCCCTCCCACCCCCCATATATATATAGGGGCAAGGGAGAGGGGGGCCGACCCCCTCAGATCCAATCTGAGGAGGGGGCGGCGGCCAGGGGTTTGCCTTGCCCCCCAAGGCAAGGGGGCGCCCCCTTTAGGGTTTCCCCCCTCCCATGTGCATGGGCCTTGGGGGGGCTGGTTCCCTTGTCCCATTAAGGCTAGGGCGCCCCCTACAGCCCATGCTGCTGTATTGGACATGGTGGAACAATTTCTGGACCTCTGGACCCCTCCGGAATCCTCCGGAACCTTTTGGAAGCTTCCCGGGACAATACCGGAAAAACCCGAACTTTTCCCGGAACCCGAACAACAACTTTCCATATATAAATCTTTACCTCCGGACCATTCCAGAACTCCTCATGATGTCCGGGATCTCATCCGGGACTCCGAACAACATTCGGTAACCACATACAAACTTCCTTTATAACCCTAGCATCATCGAACCTTAAGTGTGTAGACCCTACGGGTTCGGGAACCATGCAGACATGACCGAGACGTTCTCCGGTCAATAACCAACAGCGGGATCTGGATACCCATGTTGGCTCCCACATGTTCCACGATGATCTCATCGGATGAACCACGATGTCAAGGACTCAATCAATCCCGTATACAATTCCCTTTGTCTAACAGTGTTGTACTTGCCCGAGATTCGATCATCGGTATACTGATACCTTGTTCAATCTCGTTACCGGCAAGTCTCTTTACTCGTTCCGTAACACATCATCCCGCTATCAACTCTTTGATCACATTGTGCACATTATGATGATGTCCTACCGAGTGGGCCCAGAGATACCTCTCCGTCACACGGAGTGACAAATCCCAGTCTCGATTCATGCCAACCCAACAGACACTTTAGGAGATACCTGTAGTGCACCTTTATAGCCACCCAGTTACGTTGTGACGTTTGGTACACCCAAAGCATTCCTACAGTATCCGGGAGTTGCACAATCTCATGGTCTAAGGAAAAGATACTTGACATTAGAAAAGCTTTAGCATATGAACTACACGATCTCTGAGCTAGGCTTAGGATTGGGTCTTGTCCATCACATCATTATCCTAATGATGTGATCCCGATATCAACGACATCCAGTGTCCATGGTCAGGAAACCATAACCATCTATTGATCAATGAGCTAGTCAACTAGAGGCTTACTAGGGACATGGTGTTGTCTATGTACCCACACATGTATCTGAGTTTCCTACCAATACAATTATAGCATGGTTAATAAACGATTATCATGAACAAGGAAATATAATAATAACTAATTTATTATTGCCTCTAGGGCATATTTCCAACAGTCTCCTACTTGCACTAGAGTCAATAATCTAGTTCACATCACCATGTGATTAACACTCACAGGTCACATCGCCATGTGACTAACATCCAAAGAGTTTACTAGTGTCATTAAACTAGTTCACATCATCATGTGATTAAGACTCAATGAGTTCTGGGGTTTGATCATGTTTTGCTTGTAAGAGAGGTTTTAGTCAACGGGTCTGCAACATTCAGATCCTTATGTACTTCGCAATTCTCTATGTCATATTGTAAATGCTGCTTCCACGCTCCACTTGGAGCTATTCCAAATGGTTGTTCCACTATACGTATCCGGTTTGCTACTCAGAGTCACTCGGATAGGTGTTAATGCTTGCATGGACGTAACCCTTTACATCAAACTCTTTATCACCTCCATAATCGAGAAACATATCCTTATTCCTCTAAGGATAATTTTGACCGCTATCTGGTGATCCACTCCTTGATCACCATTGTACCCTCTTGCCAGATATGTAGCAAGGCACACATCAGGTGCGGTACACAGCATAGCATACTGTAGAGCCTATGTCTAAAGCATAGGGGACGACCTTCGTCCTTTCTCTCTTTTCTGCCGTGGTCGAGCTTTAAGTCTTAACTTCATACCTTACAACTCAGGCAAGAACTCCTTCTTTGACTGATCCATCTTGAACACCTTCAAGATCATGTCAAGGTATATGCTCATTTGAAAGTGCCATTAAGCGGTTTTTGATCTATCCTCATAGATCTTGATGCTCAATGTTCAAGTAGCTTAATCCAGGTTTTCTATTGAAAAAACACCTTTCAAATAACCCTATATGCTTTCCAGAAACTCTACATCATTTCTGATCAACAATATGTCAACAACATATACTCATCAGAATTTCTATAGTGCTCCCACTCACTGATGGGGTCATGTACCTAGGGTAGGGTCATGGACCTGATCTAAGTACCTTGCCCAAGGACACCCTTAGAAGAGGTCGCCTTCCAGTCGACCAACGAGGGACTCACTCGACTGACTTGAAGGACTCGACCATGAAGACTCACTCGACCACCAGGAGGTCAAGAGGCACTCTGCACTGCAACGGCCTGTAATTAAGTAGGCTTTATGATAGTAAAGACACTTTATGTGGGGCGTTACCAGTAACGCCCCAAACTTAACTCACCTTAAACCCTCTCCTACGTGGGCTGGCTGGGGTCCTGGCGCACTCTATATAAGCCACCCCCCTCCACTGGTAGAAGGGTTCGGCACCTTGTAACTCATATACTCATAATCCACTCGACCGCCTCCGGGCTTCGAGACGTAGGGCTATTACTTCCTCCGAGAAGGGCCTGAACTCGTACATCCCTTGTGTTTACAACCTCTCCATAGCTAGGACCTTGCCTCTCCATACCTACCCCCCACTCTACTGTCAGGCTTAGAACCACGACAGTTGGCGCCCACCGTGGGGCAGGTGTTTTAGCGATTTTGTGGAGAAGTTGCGATTCTTCCGAGTACTTTCATCATGGTGTCTGCTGGAGTTTTGGTCGAGGGTCGAGAGATCCGTCTCGGCACTCTCACCTTCATCGCCGACGACTCCGTGTGGCTCCAGGAGGCTCCACTCGACGTTGATGCGCTCCCCGTCCGCGGTGCGACGCATTTTCGCGCATGTGTCCGCGGCGTTCTGCTGCGGCAACCGTCGACCCCGTATCGGTCGGCTCCTCCATCGTCCACCCTCCCGGTCTCCCGCCAGCGCAAGCGCTCGGGCCGGTCGAGGCTTCAGCGATGGGTGAGGCACGCGGTGGCTCGCCAATCGGCCACCATCCAAGTTGCGGCAATCGAGCCCGACGAATCTCTCTACGGCTTGTTCGATCTGTCGACTGGCTCCGTAGAGACTGCATCCGAGTGCGATAGCAGTGATCCAGCGGCGGAAATCTTGATGGTCGACGGGCCCCGTAGTCCCCCTGGCTTCGCCCGTGATGATGGAGCAGGTGACGGAGGCGACCCCGCACGAGGCCACAAAGAGTACCAGCCCGAGCCACTCGACTCTCTGCAAAGAGAGGAACTTCGCCGCAGGAACGTGGATGCCCTGCGTACTCCCATCGCAGGAGAAACCCCCGAGGCTCGTGCCTTGGAGGAGGCACGTCTGGCCAATTTGGCCGAACGCACTCGACTGGAGAACCTTCAGCGTGCACTCGACGAGCGCGCGCGGCAACGAGTTCCTGACACCAGTCGACGTCAACTCTTCCCGCCGACTCAGAGGTTTGATGCAGATCAGGGATCTGCTCCGGGCAGCAGGAGACCAGAATTAAGCCGTATCTCAGTCACGCAACAGAATTCACAGTCGATCCGTCACTGCGAATACGGTTTAGTCGGCTCACAGTCCCAGATCGCCTCCGCGGCGTGAGGGGCACGAGATTCGGCGAGGCCAATATGGTGACCGACTCGACCGAGATGATAGGCGTCGAGTGCCCCATTCCCCTCCGAGGGGTGGGTCTTACGCTCCTCGGCAGCAAGATGACAGGCGTCGGTACATTACAGGGCGAAGGGTTCCAGTCGACCCCAGAGAACCAGGCTTCGACGCGCGGTCCATTATCGTGCAAGGTTTGGTCGACCGGAACAGAGCCCATCGAGGCGGACTCGACAGAGATGCACCCACAAGCAGTCGAGTGCATGTTTCTGGTCCTGAATGTTTCAGCAGAGCTATCAGAGCCGCAGTTATCCCTCCCAATTTCAGGTTGGCAACAGGAGTCAGCAAGTTCACTGGTGAGTCTAAGCCTGAAACTTGGCTTGAGGACTACCGAGTGGCAGTTCAGATTGGTGGTGGGAACGACGAGGTGGCCATGAAGCATTTGCCCCTCATGCTGGAAGGATCTGCCAGAGCGTGGTTGACTCAATTACCTCCTAGTAGCATTTACACTTGGGAAGATCTGTCCCGAGTGTTCATCAGAACGTTTGAAGGAACTTGCAAGCGACCAGCTGGATTGACAGAGTTGCAAGTCTGCGTGCAGAAGGCTAATGAGACTATCAGAGAGTATATTCAGAGGTGGATCACTTTGCACCACACTGTGGAGAATGTGTCCGATCATCAGGCAGTCTGCGCCTTCAAAGATGGCGTCAAGAACAGAGAACTGAGTTTGAAGTTTGGTCGAACCGGTGACATGACCTTGAGTCGGATGATGGAGATTGCTACCAAGTACGCCAACGGCGAAGAAGAAGACCGACTCCGAAGCGGCAAACACAAGCCGAGTCAGTCGGAAAAAGTAAACACCAGTCGGAAACAGAAGCGGAAGGCTGAACCGGCAGCTCCTGGAGAGGCTCTGGCCGTGACTCAGGGAAAGTTTAAGGGGAAACCAAAAGGATCCTGGAACCCCAAGAAGGTAAAGGATAAAGAAGGAAACGACGTAATGGATATGCCATGTCACATCCACACGAAGAAAGACGAAGAGGGGAATATCATCTACCCAAAGCACACCACTCGCCAATGTCGACTCCTGATCCAGCAGTTTCAGGGAAAACAGTCTAAGGACAAGGAGAAGGAGTCGGACAAGGCTGAAGACAAGGAGGACAGTGAGGAAGGATATCCTCATATCAACTCCACTCTGATGATCTTTGCAGATGTAGAAAGCAGGAGTCGACTGAAAGTCATTAACCGAGAGGTGAACATGATTGCCCCAGCAAAAGCAAATTATCTGAAATGGTCTCAAATACCCATCACATTCGACCAATCTGATCACCCGACTCATATTGCCACCCCTGGGAGGCAAGCTTTGGTGGTCGATCCAGTTGTCGAAGGCACTCGACTGACAAAAGTGCTGATGGACGGTGGAAGCGGGCTGAATTTGTTGTATGCAGACACACTGAAAGGAATGGGCATCCCGATGTCCCGACTGAGCACTAGTAACATGAGCTTTCATGCAGTTATACCAGGGAAGAAAGCTGAGTCACTCGGCCAAATAGCTTTGGACGTGGTGTTTGGTGATTCGAAACATTTTCGCAAAGAAAAGTTGACGTTTGAGGTCGTGGATTTTCAGAGCGCATATCATGCCATTTTGGGGAGACCAGCTTACGCACGGTTCATGGCTCGACCATGTTACGTGTACCTCAAATTGAAGATGCCTGGCCCCAAAGGAGTGATCACTGTCACCGGTGATCGGAAAAAGGCAGAAGAGTGCTTTCAGAAGGGCTCAAAGATTGCCGATTCCCAGGTGACAACGGTCGAGTTCGAAGAATACAAGCAAAATGCAGATCCGAGTGACTTGCTGCGATCCAAGAAACCCGCCACAGAGTCTGCATTTCAGTCGTCCGGTGAGACGAAGCCTGTTCACATTCACCCGACCGACCCCGATGCCGCTCCGACCCGCATCTCCACAACACTCGACCCAAAATAGGAAGAAGCGCTCATCCAGTTCCTCCGTGAGAACTGGGACATTTTTGCATGGAAGCCCGCTGACATGCCAGGTGTTCCCAGGGGACTGGCTGAGCATCGCCTAAGAGTCGACTCATCTGCAAAACCAGTCAAAGAGCATCTTCGGCGGTCCGCCGTCCAGAAGAGAAAAGCCATTGGTGAGGAAGTGGCTCGACTGTTGGCGGCAAGATTTATCCGAGAGATATACCACTCCGAGTGGCTCGCTAATGTCGTCATGGTTCCTAAGAAGGACAAGTCGCTCCGAATGTGCATTGATTTCAAGCACATCAACCGGGCCTGCCCGAAAGATCATTTTCCTCTCCCTCGCATAGATCAAATTGTTGACTCGACCGCGGGATGCGAGAGATTGTCTTTTCTAGATGCCTACTCCGGGTACCACCAGATCCGTCTGTACGGACCCGACGAGGTAAAAACAGCTTTCATCACTCCATTCGGGTGCTTCTGCTATATCACCATGCCATTCGGCCTCAAGAATGCCGGAGCCACATTTATGCGAATGATTCAGAAGTGTCTACTCACTCAAATCAGTCGGAATGTGGAAGCATATATGGATGATATCGTTGTCAAGTCACGAAAAGGTTCCGACCTGCTCGCTGATCTCGCTGAAACATTTGCCAACCTCAGAAGATATGATATCAAGCTCAATCCATCAAAGTGCACATTTGGAGTTCCTGGTGGCAAGTTACTCGGTTTTCTCGTTTCCGAACGGGGAATCGATGCTAATCCAGAGAAGATTGGCACTATTCTCCGAATGAAACGCCCTGTGCGAGTGCACGATGTCCAGAAGCTTACTGGATGTTTGGCCGCATTAAGTCGATTCATCTCACGACTCGGTGAAAAGGCATTGCCTCTTTACCGACTGATGAAGAAGACAGACAAGTTCGAGTGGACTCCAGAAGCTGATGCAGCGTTTGCCGAGCTAAAAGCTCTGCTCTCCACCCAGCCGGTGCTTGCTGCTCCAATCAGCAAAGAGCCTCTGTTGCTCTATATCGCAGCCACAGGACAAGTCGTCAGTACTGTGCTTACGGTCGAGCGGGAAGAAGAAGGAAAAGCTCTCAAAGTTCAGCGCCCAGTGTATTATTTGTCTGAAGTCTTGACTCCATCCAAGCAGAGATATCCTCATTATCAGAAGCTTGTGTATGGAATATACATGACCACAAAGAAGGTTGCTCATTATTTTTCTGATCATTCCATCACAGTCGTCAGCGACGCTCCACTATCAGAGATTTTGCACAACAGAGATGCAACTGGTCGAGTGGCCAAATGGGCGATTGAACTTCTTCCCCTTGATATCAAGTTTGAGGCAAAGAGAGCCATTAAGTCCCAGGTAATAGCAGATTTCCTCGCCGAGTGGATTGAACAGCAGCAGCCGACTGGAGTTCACTCGGAGCATTGGACCATGTTCTTTGATGGCTCTAAGATGTTGAATGGTTCCGGTGCTGGGGTTGTCCTGGTTTCCCCCAGAGGAGATAAGCTCAGATATGTGCTCCAGATTCACTTTGATTCCTCCAACAATGAGGCAGAATATGAGGCCCTCTTATATGGGTTGCGCATGGCCATTTCACTCGGCGTCCGTCGCCTGATGGTCTATGGCGACTCGGATTTAGTGGTCAACCAGGTGATGAAAGAGTGGGACGTGAGAAGCCCAGCCATGACTGGATACTGCAGTGCAGTGAGGAAGCTGGAAAAGAAGTTCGAGGGGTTGGAGCTCCATCATATACCCCGACTGAAAAACCAAGCAGCTGATGATCTGGCAAAGATAGGTTCCAAGAGAGAAGCCATTCCGAGTGGTGTGTTCTTGGAGCATATACACACTCCGTCAGTCAAAGAAGATCCTTTCACCGAAGAAACTCCACAGCCCAAGAGTGCCACAGATCCGACTGAGATTGAAGTCCCAGCGGTGGTCGACTTGATCATGGAGGTCTTGGTGGTCATTCCCGACTGGACGGTTCCATATGTCGCGTATATCCTGAGAAAAGAGCTTCCGGAGGATGAGGAAGAGGCTCGACAGATCGTCCGTCGATCTAAGGCCTTTACCGTAATCAAAGGACAATTATACAGAGAAAGCGCGACTGGAGTTGGCCAGAAGTGCATAACACCAGAAGAAGGTCGACTCATCCTCAATGATATCCACTCGGGGACCTGTGGTCATCATGCGTCCTCTCGGACCATCGTGGCCAAAGCCTACCGAGCCGGATTTTACTGGCCAAAGGCGAATGAGATGGCAAAAGAGATAGTGGATAAGTGCGAGGGATGTCAGTTCTACTCGAATATGTCGCACAAGCCTGCGTCGGCTCTGAAGACCATCCCACTAGTCTGGCCTTTCGCAGTATGGGGATTGGACATGGTCGGTCCTTTGAGAACAGGACGAAGCGGCTTCACGCATGTACTGGTGGCAGTCGACAAGTTCACCAAGTGGATCGAGGCTAAACCAATAAAGAACCTTGACACCGGTACTGCTGTTAGCTTCATCAGGGAACTAATATTCAGATATGGAGTCCCGCACAGCATCATTACGGATAATGGGTCGAACTTTGACTCGGAGGAATTCAGAGATTTCTGTAACTCCCAAGGCACACGGGTCGACTACGCTTTAGTCGCCCATCCGCAGTCGAATGGACAAGCAGAGCGAGCTAATGGACTGATTCTTAAGGGATTGAAGCCCCTACTGATGCGTGATCTCAAACACGCGGCTGGAGCTTGGGTCGACGAACTTCCCTCAGTGCTTTGGGGGCTGCGGACCACACCTAATCGGTCGACCGGAAGAACTCCATTCTTCTTGGTCTACGGAGCTGAAGCAGTCTTGCCGAGTGATCTTCTCCACAATGCTCCTCGAGTTGAAATCTACAACGAAGCAGAGGCTGAACAAGCGCGACAGGACGCAGTCGACCTTTTAGAGGAAGAAAGGGAGATGGCTCTGATCCGCTCGACCATCTACCAACAAGATTTGCGTCGTTTCCACGCCAGAAATGTGAGAGGTCGAGCCTTCCAGGAAGGAGATTTAGTTCTCCGAGTGGATCAGCACAAACCACACAAGCTTGCTCCTTCTTGGGAAGGTCCCTTCATCGTCACCAAGGTTCTCCACAACGGGGCGTACCGTCTTTACAACGTCGAGCATAACATCGATGAGCCCCGAGCTTGGAACGCGGAACTACTCCGCCCATTTTATACTTAAGTTTTATCACTCAGATAAGTTGCAATAAAGTACTTCTGTAGTTCATGGACCTCAAAATAATAGTGTCATAGTTCCTCCATAATTTCTGTCACTTTTTATTTTTGTCCAATAAAATTCCCCCTCAGTGGGTGGCTTAGCCGCGAATCCGTTTCGCCTAAGTTTGTAAAAATCCTACCGAGTGGTGAGCCAGACTCCCACTCGGAGGCTTAGCTGCGAATCCGTTTCGCCTAAGTTATCAAAATCCTACCGAGCGGTAAGCCAGACTTCCTCTCGGAGGCTTAGCTGCAGTCCAAGGACTCGCCTAAGTTTATCAAAATCCTACTGAGTGGAGAGCAAACCTCTCACTCGGGGGCTTAGCTGCAGTCCAAGGACTCGCCTAAGTTACAAAAATCCTACCGAGTGAAGAGCAACCCTCTCACTCGGGGGCTTAGCTGCAGTCCAAGCACTCGCCTAAGTTACAAAAATCCTACTGAGTGGAGAGCAAACCTCCCACTCGGGGGCTTAGCTGCAGTCTAAGGACTCGCCTAAGTTACAAAAATCCTACCGAGTGAAGAGCAGCCCTCTCACTCGGGGGCTTAGCTGCAGTCCAAGCACTCACCTAAGTTACAAAAATCCTACCGAGTGAAGAGCAACCCTCTCACTCGGGGGCTTAGCTGCAGTCCAAGCACTCGCCTAAGTTACAAAAATCCTACCGAGTGAAGAGCAACCCTCTCACTCGGGGGCTTAGCTGCAGTCCAAGCACTCGCCTAAGTTACAAAAATCCTACCGAGTGAAGAGCAACCCTCTCACTCGGGGGCTTAGCTGCAGTCCAAGCACTCGCCTAAGTTACAAAAATCCTACCGAGTGAAGAGCAACCCTCTCACTCGGGGGCTTAGCTGCAGTCCAAGCACTCGCCTAAGTTATAAAAATCCTACCGAGTGAAGAGCAAACCTCTCACTCGGAGGCTTAGCTGCAGCCCAGTGCTAGCCTAAGTTCCCAAAATCCTACCGAGTGGTAAGCCAGACTTCCACTCGGGGGCATAGCTGCAGCCCTGTGCTCGCCTAAGTTGTAAAAAATCCTACCGAGTGAAGAGCAACCCTCTCACTCGGAGGCTTAGCTGCAGTCCAAGCACTCGCCTAAGTTGTAAAAAATCCTACCGAGTGAAGAGCAACCCTCTCACTCAGGGGGCTTAGCTGCAGCCCAGTGCTCGCCTAAGTGCACTAAAGAATAAGTCGATTGCAGTAAAGGCGCCTTGCTTCAAACCTGCAAAAGACATTTCGAGCCAAAGGCAATCGTATTCAAGCACCAAATTCAAGTTTGAATCGATATCTAAAGGAACCGAAAGTGCTCAGGCGTTAAGCCTGTTAAGGTTTATCGGTTACAATTCCACTCGGCATACCGAGGCAAATTTAAAGCGTCGAGCCAGAAGAAGTTTTTTACCCCTCCTGTGGAGGGCTGGAAGGTGCAACGAATTCATCAAGGTCAATTCCGTCGGCGATCCGAGTGGCAGCCGCAAGGAAAGTTTCCATAAAGGACCTGAAGTCGTGTTTCTTGGTGTTGGCCACCCGAAGGGCCGCCAGCTTCTCTTCTCGCGCATCTTTATAGTGGACTCGGGCCAGACACAGAGCAACATCTGCACCACACCGAGCCGAGGACTTCTTCCATTCTTGCACTCGACCAGGGATCGTGTTCAAGCGGGCCATCAGCGACTCAAGGTCATTCTGAAGTGTCTCCTCAGGCCAGAGCGTCGAGTCGATGCGAGATGTGGTGGCCTTCAGCCTTGCGAGATAGTCCACGA
Organism: Triticum aestivum; assembly: GCF_018294505.1. Taxonomy (NCBI): domain Eukaryota; kingdom Viridiplantae; phylum Streptophyta; class Magnoliopsida; order Poales; family Poaceae; genus Triticum; species Triticum aestivum. The sequence continues at coordinate 605,970,610 of NC_057807.1, read as the reverse complement.
CAGCTGCAACACGAGACTCCAGTCGGAAAACATCCATGGCAACTTCGTCGTTCACCGGAGAATTGACGGGGTCGAGGTTTGGCTCCAGCCGGCTAGTTTCTTCTTCAAAGTTTTGACAAAATTCTGCAAGGATGATCACTAAGTCAAGGGAATGGTCGAATGGAAAAACCACAATTGGAAATGTTTGCCGAGCATAGAGGTTTACCTTCAAGCATAAGAAACAGCTTCTTGGCAAGACCACTCAGGAAGGCCTCCAGATCATTTTTCTTCCCTGTCAACTTACTGACTTGGTCGGTCAGGGCAGCTTTATCAGTTTTTAGTCGACTGACCTCCTTGTTGGCGATCCCAAGAGCAGCTTTCAGATTGGTATTGTCTTGTTCAAGCTTGGTGACTGAAGCTAACTTCTCGTCAGCAAGCTTGATCTTCTCAGCTAGTTCGAGGTCTTTCTTCTGTTGGGCCTCCCTTACCTTACCTGCAAGTTACAGCAAGATCAGATTTTGAAACAAGCAAGGGGAAAAGTAGTCGTGAGGGTCTCACCAAACATACCTTCGGTCTCCTCCTTTGCCTTCGTCAGCTTCTCCTGAACCAGCTTCAAGCTCAGCTCGAGTTGAGTGTGCTTGTTTTCCAGCTCAGAGTAGCGAGCCACAAGATCACAGGAGTTCTGCGAAGAACCAATCGACTAAATGTCAAATATAATTCACTTCCGAGTGAAAAAGGAAAAAACACACGTTTCTAAGACTACAGCCGAATACAAGCATTCGACCGTAGTCTCGGGGACTACACCCAGTGGGTGCACTCAGCGTGCCCCCACTAATCCTGTTGAAGATAAAGTCGACCAGTCGACCTCAAAAAAAAAAGAGAGACGTATTCTTTAAGACTGTAATCAACTGCAAGCAGTCGACCACAGTCTCGGGGACTACACCCAGTGGGTGCACTCAGCGTGCCCCCACCGGTTTGTGAAATCCAGTCGACTGACAGAAAGATTGACATCATAAAGCCTAAGGCCGACTGCCAGCAGTCGACCTTAGCCTTGGGGACTACACCCAGCGGGTGCACTCAGCGTGCCCCCGCTAACACGGAGTTTAATCGACACACCCAGTGGGTGACTACTATAAATTCCGGAAAGGAAAAGTTTTTGGTAGCATATCCAACAGAACAAACGGTGGTCGACTGACCTGAACATTGCTTTGGAGGGCAGAACTGGCGTCATAAGCTGCCTGGCTCGCATCCCGGATGGTCTTCAACTGCTCCATCATGATTCCCGCCTGGCGTATCGCCTCCTTCGCCGCGCCAGCTTGGTCCTCTGGGATGTGGTGCGTCGTGAAGAGGGAGGGCTGCTGAGCACTCGTCAATGGATCTGCGAAGGACACCGTGTGTCGAGTGGTGTTCTCTTCCTCCACAATCAGAATCTCAGGCGCCGTCACATCCTGGGGCACCTTGCTGGCGGACGCTTTCCTACTCCTTCTGCGCTTCAGCGGTTCCTCATCCTCATCATCATCAGGGAGATTGATAACAGCATTGGGTGGAGCTACGAAGAAGAATCAGGATCAGAGATCGCGAGTCAGTCGACTAAAAACGGCGTTAAGAATATGGTACCTAGTTTTGAAGTTGCTGCGTCCTCCATCTCATGGTCATCAGCCCGGGCTGAGGTTTCAGAAGTAGCAGCACTGCAACTCCAAAGAATCAGTCGACTAACTTCAGCGTCAACCAGAGACAAAGTTCACACAAAATAAGAAGACTTAAGCAGCACGATTACCCTGATATGGTGGGGATGGACACCTTCATCTTCGGCAGGAGCTTGATCGGCTTCGACGAGGCCTCCCTGGGATGCTTCGGCGCCTTTTCAGTCGGCACCGGAGAGGTGGTCCGAGGGCGCTTGGTTGACTGAGCAACGGTCGCAACCCCCTTGCCACATTCAGTCGAAGGGTCGTGGACAAGCTTCGACCGCCTTTCTGAGCGCGGTGGTACGACCTCCTCCTCCTCTTCCTCCTCGTCTTCAACGTCATCTTCATCACCGTCATCATCATCATCGTCATCATCATCCTCAGCAACGTCCGAGTCACATTCCTCCTCCTCCTGGCTCTCGCCCCCACTCGCCTCACCCTCCTCAGTCAGAGCTTGTGCCCCATTGGGCATCGAGTACAGCTCGGTGAGGGCCTGGTAGGTATCAAGACAAGGATCAATCGACCAGTCGGCAGGATAAACAGAAACGAATGTGACAAGGACACAATGGAGAGCAGAGCAAGCGTACCTTGTTTGGATCGCTGTTGTGGTCGAGTGGAGGAATCCTTCTGGCTCCGCGTGGGTTATCCTTGTTTCCGGTAACGGCTGCCATCCATCTTTCCAGAGTGACATCGTCGACTGCTTCTGGATGGACTCGAGTCTCGTCTTCGGTCCCACAGTACAACCACATGCAGTGGCTCCGGAACTGAAGGGGCTGGATGCGACGCCTAAGGAAGACCTCCAGGAGATCCATGCCAGTCACTCCCTCCTGAACCAACTGCACCACGCGCTCCATCAACATCTTCACGTCAGCTTTCTCCTCCGGAATCAACTTCAGAGAGGAGGGCTTGTTCACTCGGTCCATGGTAAACTGAGGGAGTCCACTCGACTGCCCCGGCGTCGACTGGTCCTGGCAGTAGAACCAGGTCGACTGCCAGCCTCTGACTGACTCGGGAAAGGTCATGGGCGGGAAGGTGCTCTTATTCCTCACCTGGATCCCCAGCCCCCCACACATTTGGACGACTCGGGTTCTTTCATCGCCTGGGCTCGCCTTCTTCACGGTCTGAGAGTGACACGTGAATATATGCTTGAATAAACCCCAGTGCGGTCGACAGCCCAGGAAACCCTCACACATGGACACGAACGCGGCAAGATAGGCGATAGAATTTGGGGTAAAGTGGTGGAGCTGCGCTCCAAAGAAGTTCAAGAAGCCACGGAAGAAAATACTCGGCGGCAAAGAAAATCCACGATCAACATGGGTGGCCAAGAGCACACACTCACCCTCTTCTGGCTGGGGCTGCCATTCCTTCCCCGGAAGCCTCGCAGCTCCATGAGGGATCAAGCCCTCGTTGGCCATGTCGAGGAGATCTTTTTCTGTGATGGTCGACTGGATCCAGTCTCCTTGGACCCAGCCCTTCGGCAGGCGGGATCTGGACGAAGACCCGCCGCAGCTGGTAGATCTCCCCTTCGCCTTCTCCGACGCCGACGCCTTCTTCGCACGTTCCAGCGCCGCCGTCTTTTCCTTGGCCATGGTTGCCGGCGAGATGCGCGAGGGGAAGTCGTGCGGGGGCAAGAGCGAGCGCGCCGGACGGAGACGAAGGGATCAGAGAGAGAGAGAATGCTGAGACACAGTACAAAAATCCTCGCCGGGCGCATTTATAAGGTCCCTTCCGAGTGGATGACAGGTGGGCCCGGTCGATCTAATCATATCCAGGAACAGTTATGCAGACGGGATACGTGGCGAAGAAAGCGGCGCGGAGATCGAGGCGTCTATGTCCCGTCCCATCCGAATGCCGCGGTCCGCTCCGCTTCGCGCGCGTCCCCAAATTTCGCATCCCGCGGAATCCGCGAACGGCAGATCGGTCTGTCAGACGCGGGGTTTCCCGCGATCCGTCGCTCGGAGATCGTCGAAGCCCGAAAGATCACTCAACGAAAGAAGAGAATGGATCGAGTCGACTGAAGACAGATTGCTCACTATCGACGAAGTGATTCTTTGGTCCAGAACAACGCACGACCAGTGCGCAAAGGTTAATCGGAAACAACATCAACTCCTTCCTCACTCGAAGCCTCAATCCATTCGAGGGCTAATGATGGGGTCATGTACCTAGGGTAGGGTCATGGACCTGATCTAAGTACCTTGCCCAAGGACACCCTTAGAAGAGGTCGCCTTCCAGTCGACCAACGAGGGACTCACTCGACTGACTTGAAGGACTCGACCATGAAGACTCACTCGACCACCAGGAGGTCAAGAGGCACTCTGCACTGCAACGGCCTGTAATTAAGTAGGCTTTATGATAGTAAAGACACTTTATGTGGGGCGTTACCAGTAACGCCCCAAACTTAACTCACCTTAAACCCTCTCCTACGTGGGCTGGCTGGGGTCCTGGCGCACTCTATATAAGCCACCCCCCTCCACTGGTAGAAGGGTTTGGCACCTTGTAACTCATATACTCATAATCCACTCGACCGCCTCCGGGCTCCGAGACGTAGGGCTATTACTTCCTCCGAGAAGGGCCTGAACTCGTACATCCCTTGTGTTTACAACCTCTCCATAGCTAGGACCTTGCCTCTCCATACCTACCCCCACTCTACTGTCAGGCTTAGAACCACGACACTCACTTCTTTGGAAATACAAATTTCTCATAAACTTTGTATAAACCTAAAATCTTTGATCATCTTATCAAAGTGCACATTCCAACTCCGAGATGCTTACTCCAGTCCATGGAAGGATCGCTGGAGCTAGAATACCTTTTAGCATCCTTAGGATCGACAAAACCTTTCTGATTGTATCACATACAACCTTTCCTTACGAAAACTGGTAGGGAAACTCGTTTTGACATCCATCTGCTAGATTTCACAAATGCAGCTAATGCTAACGTGATTCCGACGGACTTAAGCATCGCTACGAATGAGAAAATCTCATCGTAGTCAACTCCTTGAACTTGTGAAAAAACTCTTCGCCACAAGTCGAGCTTCATAGACGGTGACATTACCGTCCACGTCCGTCTTCTTCTTAAAGATCCATTTATCTCAATGGCTTGTCGATCATCGGGAAAGTCCACCAAAGTCCATGCTTTGTTCTGATACATGGATCCTATCTCGGATTTCATGGCTTCTAACCATTTGTCGGAATTTGGGCCCACCATTGCTTCTCCATAGCTCGTAGGTTCATTGTTGTCTAGCAACATGACCTTCAAGACAGGATCACCGTACCACTCCAAAGCAGTACGCGTCCTTGTCATCCTATGAGGTTCGGTAGTGACTTGATCTGAAGTTTCATGATCACTATCATAAGCTTCTACTTCAATTGGTGTAGGTGCCACAGGAACAACTTCCTGTGTCCTGCTACACTTGTAGTGAGGGTTCAATAACCATATCAAGTCTCCACCATCCTCCCACTCAACTTTTCGAGACAAACTTTTCTCGAGAAAGGACCCAGTTCAAGAAACAATCGCTATTGCTTTTGGATCTGAATTAGGAGGTATACCCAACTGTTTTTGGTGTCCTATGAAGATGCATTTTATCCGCTTTGGGTTCGAGCTTATCAACCTGAAACTTTTTCACATAAGCGTCGCAGCCCCAAACTTTTAAGAAATGACAACTTAGGTTTCTCCAAACGGTGTCGTCTCAACGGAATTACGTGGTACCCTATTAAAGTGAGTGCGGTTGTCTTTAATGCCTAACCCATGAACAATAGTGGTAATTCGATAAGAGACATCATCGTACGCACCATATCCAATAGGGTGCAACTATGATGTTCGGACACACCATCACACTATGGTGTTCCAGGCGGTATTAATTGTGAAACAATTTCCACAATGTCTTAATTGCGTGCCAAAGCTCGTAACTCAGATACTCACCTCTATGATCATATCATAGACATTTTATCCTCTTGTCACAATGATCTTCAACTTCACTCTGAAATTACTTGAACCATTCAATAATTCAGACTTGTGTTTCATCAAGTAAATATACTCAACATCTACTCGAATCATCTGTGAAGTAAGAACATAACGATATTCACTGCATACCTCAGCACTCATTGGACTGCACACATCAAAATGTGTTACTTCCAACAAGTTGCTTTCTTGTTCCATTTTACTGAAAACGAGGCTTTCAGTCATCTTGCCCATGTGGTATGATTTGCATGTCTCAAGTGATTCAAAATCAAGTGAGTCCAAACGGTCCATTTGCATGGAGTTTCTTCATGCATATACACCAATAGACATGGTTCGCATGTCTCAAACTTTTCAAAAATGAGTGAGTCCAAAGATCCATCAACATGGAGCTTCTTCATGCGTTTTATACCAATATGACTTACATGGCAGTGCCACAAGTAGGTGGTACTATCATTACTATTTTATATCTTTTGGCACGAACATGTGTATCACTACGATCGAGATTCAATAAACCATTCCTTTAGGTGCAAGACCATTAAAGGTATTATTCAAATAAATAGAGTAACCATTATTCTCCTTAAATGAATAACCGCATTGCGATAGACATAATCCAATCCTGTCTATGCTCAACGCAAACACCAAATGACAATTATTCAGGTTTAATACTAATCTTGATGGTAGAGGGAGCGTGCGATGTTTGATCACATCAAACTTGGAAACACTTCCAACACATATCGTCAGCTCACCTTTAGCTAGTCTCCGTTTATTCCGTAGCCTTTTATTTCGAGTTACTAACACTTAGCAACCAAACCGGTATCTTAATACCCTGGTGCTACTAGGAGTACTAGTAAAGTACACATTAACATAATGTATATCCAATATACTTCTATCGACCTTGCCAGCCTTCTTATCTACCAAGTATCTAGGTAATCCTGCTCTAGTGGTTGTTCCCCTTATTACAGAAGCACTTAGTCTCGGGTCTAGGTTCAACCTCGGGTTTCTTCACTAGAGTAGCAGCTGATTTTCCGTTTCATGAAGTATCCCTTCTTGCCCTTTCCCTTATTGAAACTAGTGGTTTCACCAACCATCAAAAATTGATGCTCCTTCTTGATTTCTACTTTCGCGGTGTCAAACATCACAAATACCTCAAGGATCATCATTTCTATCCCTGATATGTTATAGTTCATCACGAAGCTCTAGCAGCTTGGTGGCAATGACTTTGGAGAAACATCACTATCTCATCTGGAAGATCAACTCCCACTCGATTAAAGTGATTGTTGTACTCAGAAAATCTGAGCACAAGCTCAACGATTGAGCTTTTCTCCCTTAGTTTGCAAGCCAAGAAAGTCGTCGGAGGTCTCATGCCTCTTGACATGGGCACGAGCCTGAAATCCCAATTTCAGCCCTCGAAACATCTCATATGTTCCGCGATGTTTTGAAAACGTCTTTGGTGCCTGTACTCTAAACCATTTAACTGAACTATCACGTAGTTATCAAAACGTGTATGTCAGATGTTTGCAACATCCACAAACTACGTTCGAGGTCCAGCACACCGAGCGGTGCATTAAGGGCATAAGCCTTCTACGAAGCAACGAGGACAATCCTCGGTATACGGACCTAGTCCGCATAATTGCTACTATCAACTTTCAACTAAATTTTCTCTAGGAACATATCTAAAACAGTGGAACTAAAGCGCGAGCTATGACATAATTTGCAAAGATCTTTTGACTATGTTCAGGATAATTAAGTTCATCTCATGAACTCCCACTCAGATAGACATCCCTCTAGTCATCTAAGTGATTACATGATCCGAGTCAACTAGGCCGTGTCCGATCATCACGTGAGACGGACTAGTCATCATCGGTGAACATCTTCATGTTGATCGTATCCTCCATACGACTCATGCTCGACCTTTCGGTCTCTTGTGTTCCGAGGCCATGACTGTACATGCTAGGCTCGTCAAGTTAACCTCAGTGTTTCGCGTGTGTAAATCTGGCTTACACCCGTTGTATGTGAACGTAAGAATCTATCACACCCGATCATCACATGGTGCTTCGAAACAACGAACTTTCGCAACGGTGCACAGTTAGGGGGAACACTTTCTTGAAATTTTAATGAGGGATCATCTTATTTACTACCGTCGTTCTAAGCAAACAAGATGTATAAACATGATAAACATCACATGCAATCAAATAGTGACATGATATGGCCAATATCATTTTGCTCCTTTTGGTCTCCATCTTCGGGGTCCATGATCATCATCGTCACCGGCATGACACCATGATCTCCATCATCGTGTCTTCATGAAGTTGTCTCGCCAACCATTACTTCTACTACTATGGCTACCGGTTAGCAATAAAGTAAAGTAATTACATGGCGTTATTTAATGACACGCAGGTCATACAATAAATTAAGACAACTCCTATGGCTCCTGCCGGTTGTCATACTCATCGACATGCAAGTCGTGATTCCTATTACAAGAACATGATCAATCTCATACATCACATATCATTCATCACATTCTTCTTGGCCATAACACATCACATAGCATACCCTGCAAAAATAAGTTAGACGTCCTCTAATTGTTGTTTGCATGTTTTACGTGGCTGCTATGGGTTTCTAGCAAGAACGTTTCTTACCTACGCAAAAACCACAACGTGATATGTCAATTGCTATTTACCCTTCATAAGGACCCTTTTCATCGAATCCGTTCTGACTAAAGTGGGAGAGACTGGCACCGGCTAGCCACCTTATGCACCAAGTGCATGTCAGTCGGTGGAACCTGTCTCACGTAAGTGTACGTGTAAGGTCGGTCCGGGCCGCTTCATCCCACAATACCGTCGAAACAAGATTGGACTAGTAACGGTAAGCATATTGAACAAAATCAACGCCCAGAACTACTTTGTGTTCTACTCGTGCAAAGAATCTACGCAATAGACCTAGCTCATGATGCCACTGTTGGGGAACGTAGCAGAAATTCAAAAAATTTCCTACGTGTCACCAAGATCTATCTATGGAGAAACCAACAACGAGGGGAAGGAGAGTGCATCTACATACCCTTGTAGATCGCTAAGCGGAAGCGTTCAAGAGAACAAAGTTGAAGGAGTCGTACTCGTCGTGATCCAAATCACCGGAGATCCTAGTGCCGAACGGACGGCACCTCCGCGTTCAACACACGTACAGCCCGGTGACGTCTCCCATGCCTTGATCCAGCAAGGAGAGAGGAAGAGGTTGAGGAAGACTCCGTCCAGCAGCAGCACAACGGCGTGGTGGTGGTGGAGGAGCGTGGTGATCCAGCAGGGCTTCGCCAAGCACCGCGGGAGAGGAGGAGTACTTGGGAGAGGGGGAGGGCTGCGCCAGAACATGGGGTGCGGCTTCCCTCCCACCCCCCACATATATATAGGGGCAAGGGAGAGGGGGCCCGGCCCCCTCAGATCCAATCTGAGGAGGGGGCGGCGGCCAGGGGGTTTGCCTTGCCCCCCAAGGCAAGGGGGGCGCCCCCTTTAGGGTTTCCCCCTCCCATGCGCATGGGCCTTGGGGGGGGGGGGCTGGTTCCCCTGGCCCATTAAGGCTAGGGCGCCCCCCTACAACCCATGCTGCTGTATTGGACGTGGTGGAACAATTTCCGGACCTCCGGACCCCTCCGCAATCCCCCGAAACCTTCTGGAAGCTTCCCGGTACAATACCGGAAAAACCCGAACTTTTCCCGGAACCCGAACAACAACTTCCCATATATAAATCTTTACCTCTGGACCATTCCGGAACTCCTCGTGATGTCCGGGATCTCATCCGGGACTCCGAACAACATTCGGTAACCACATACAAACTTCCTTTATAACCCTAGCGTCATCGAACCTTAAGTGTGTAGACCCTACGGGTTTGGGAACCATGCAGACATGACCGAGACGTTCTCCGGTCAATAAACAACAACGGGATCTGGATACCCATGTTGGCTCCCACATGTTCCACGATGATCTCATCGGATGAACCACGATGTCAAGGACTCAATCAATCCCGTATACAATTCCCTTTGTCTAACGGTATTGTACTTGCCCGAGATTCGATCGTCGGTATACCGATACCTTGTTCAATCTCGTTACCGACAAGTCTCTTTACTCGTTCCGTAACACATCATCCTGCGATCAACTCTTTGATCACATTGTGCACATTATGATGATGTCCTACCGAGTGGGCCCAGAGATACCTCTCCGTCACACGGAGTGACAAATCCCAGTCTCGATTCGTGCCAACCCAACAGACACTTTCGGAGATACCTGTAGTGCACCTTTATAGCCACCCAGTTACGTTGTGACGTTTGGTACACCCAAAGCATTCCTACGGTATCCGGGAGTTGCACAATCTCATGGTCTAAGGAAAAGATACTTGACATTAGAAAAGCTTTAGCATACGAACTACACGATCTCTGTGCTAGGCTTAGGATTGGGTCTTGTCTATCACATCATTCTTCTAATGATGTGATCCCGATATCAACGACATCCAATGTCCATGGTCAGGAAACCATAACCATCTATTGATCAACGAGCTAGTCAACTAGAGGCTTACTAGGGACATGGTGTCGTCTATGTACCCACACATGTATCTGAGTTTCCTATCAATACAATTATAGCATGGGTAATAAACGATTATCATGAACAAGGAAATATAATAATAACTAATTTATTATTGCCTCTAGGGCATATTTCCAACAATATTATCTTTCGAGTGAAAGATTCTAACATCCGAGTGGAAAAGGCAAGTTGGAAGATCCGAGTGAAACACTCTAATATCCAAGTGGATGAGCTCGAATCCGAGTGAAACTGAACATGTGCCCAAAAATTTATTAAGATGACCTCGGATGGAGGAGTATTCAGTACGGAAGTTGTGCGTATCGTCAACATGGTAAACTTTGGTTTTGGAGTCATCATCATTGGAGATAGTATATGGCCTGCAGATTCACTACGAGACTCGGATAATCCAGTCTGCTGCCAGACCGAGTCCGACTGAAAGGTAAAGATGACCTCAAAAAGTATTCAAGATGACCTTATTTGAAAAAGTGATCAAAATGAGAGTTGTTCATCTCGTCGAGGCGCACAAGTTTGATATTTGGACCGTCTTGATCGGAGGTCATATGCAAGCTCGACGGCCTGCGCAGGGAGGAAGAAGAAGTTGGGCCAGATTCAGACTGAATCCGAGTTGGAATAGAACTAGGACTCTAGGACGTGAATTGATGTAATATTTTGTAAGGAAAGCCTAGATGAATCCTTTACTTGTACGGGAAGTCCAGCCGCCTCTTATATATGTTGGGGGTGACGGCCGATTAAACAACACCAATCAAACCAATCAATCTATTACACTTTTGTGTTCATCTATCTTTATCCCCTACCCTTGTATCTTTCTTTCTCGTTCTTCGCGTTGGAGGGCAGCGATCCACGAGGCTCTAGGGGCGAGCGAATCGACCTAGGGCAGCCCATAGCCGCCGCACTCCCTGACGGGGTCCCTCCCAGGCGTATGGGGTTTCGGGTCTTCAAAAGCGCCCGTTGACTGTCTTGCGTATCGCGCTGTCGGTCGGGTCTCCTTCGACATGAGCTGCGGTGCATCACCCTCGGCGTCGAGAGTACACGTGACATGTTCGGGTGTCAACAGGCACCAACTCTTTCACCGCACCTACTCTATTTTTTCTTCTTGCTTTTTGTATTTGAATCTCTTAAACTGAAAGTCCAAATTAAATTTTGCTTGCATTTTCGTGTTTTCTGTGGAAGGGCTTTGAAATGAGACCCACTTTAAATATGTTTTAAAAACTTCATCAAGTTTCAGCTACTAAAACTTGAACTTAATACTAGAAGCGAACAATAAAATCATCAAGCTTCAGAAATTCAAAACTTAAAATGCTAGAAATCCAACGAGTTTAATCATTAAGTTTGAAAGATTCAAACTTAAAACATATGGAGAATCCCACGATTTAGCGGATCGCAAAGATTGTCTGCTTCCACACCAGCGCGCCTTGTAGATGTTTGGTTCACGGCCCCTAATTAAACAACGAAGACCCCCTCTTAATTTATTCATCGCACGGAATGGAAATGAAATCACAGCTGCCACCACTGAAGACCAGGGTTGACACATTGACACACACACATCACGAGTACGCAACACGCACCCACACTGACTGACCCAACCAACTACCACCAACCACACACACACGGAACACTTTATTCCACGAAGAAAGAAACAAATATCCAGACGTACGCATTGTAGGCCACCCAAATCGCTCCATGATTTATTTGTTCCTTTCCTCCGGACGGCCGGCCGGCTGTCGCCTGCATGGCCGCCCGCCCGCCCGCGCGCCCTACTCGATGCCGTACTTCTTCTTGAGCAGGCCGATGAAGTCGTACACCTTGTCCGGCGAGTAGAGGCTCTTGGCGACGCTCTCCCGCTCGCCGCAGCGCTTGGCCCACGCGGCGATCTTGGGCGCCACCTCCGCCAGGCTGAACTCGCCGTACCTCTCGTAGCTGTGGAACCACGCGGTGAAGGGCGCGAAGGCGGCGTCCACGAACCCGAACTTGTCGCCGCCGAAGAAGGGCTTGTCCCCGAGCGCGCCGTCGAGGGTCTTGAGGATCTCCAGCATCTCGGCGCGCGCCTGCGCCTGCGGCTCGCCCTTGAGCTTCCAGAGCCGGGAGCCGCAGTCGTAGACCTTCTTGTCGACGTAGTCGGCCCAGAAGCGGGCCTGCGCGCGCGCGTAGGGGTCGGAGGGGAGGAGGGCCGGGGCGTCCGGGAAGGCGTCCTCGAGGTACTGGAGGATGATGAGGGACTCGTTGACGGGGCGGCCGTCGTGGAGGAGCACCGGGATCTTCTTGTGCACCGGGTTGGAGCGGAGGAGGCGGTCGCTCTTGCCGGCCATCAGGTCCTCCTCCACGTACTCGTAGGGCAGGCCCTTCTCGGCCAGCGCGATGCGGACGCGCTGCCCGAACGGGCTCACCCAGAAGTCCAGCAGCACCAGCCCCTTCTCGCCCGCCATTGCTCTTGGTTGCTTTGGATCTCGATTGGTTTGTGTTTGTGCTGTGTTGTGTACGCTGTGTGGGTGATGAGTGAGGATGAAGATGGGGTGAGAGGATTTATAGGGGAGAGGGGAGGGTGGGATCGTGTGTGGAACAGTCTAGTAGTAGTAGTACGTTTTGACTGGAACTTGTGAGAGAAGATCGAATCGAACGGGTGGTGTACGTACCGGCTGGAGGATTCTGGGCCTTCGTTCGCTCGCCCGGTGTGTCACCGCTTGCGTCACGTACGGTGCGCGCGGGAAGCGAGGGATTCCCGGCACGAGGGCATGGGACGGCATGGCACGTCTGTGTGAGTGGGATGAGTGGCTGGCTGGCTGGGAGGCCACACCAGGGACTGCGGGCACGTCGGCGGAGAAGATCGGTGATCCAGGGAATGGGGAAAAGATGTGATATGGGGTGACGACATCAAAAGGAGCTGCTAGCCTGGTATCGCAGATTCGCAGGATTGCAATTAATTTTGCGGGGAAAGTAGTTATTTTTGGTTTGATGCCAAGATTCGGCATTGCGAGTCGAAAGTTACCCAAAATTACCAAATTGTTGAGAGATGGGTGAGAACTATAGTTGGTAGCCAACTGATTTTTTAGACCTGTCAACAATTAACATGTCGATTTTTGGCCCCAAATCAATTACTATCTGGTTTATTAGTTCTCTTTGTAGATTGGGTCAAATTTTGACCTTTGATTTAACTTTAAAAAAAATAGGTTATATACCCTAAAATAGTTTTTCATATACGAATCCAACAATATAAGCTTTGTGACATACTTCGTCTGATTTTTTTTTCTTTGCGCATAAGCACCAGCCTGCATACCAAGACATGGACTAGCTGCATGCTTTGGGAACGGAGATGCCCCTGCACACATGAACGGGAGAAAGCAGCAGCTATAAATGCCCCATGCCTCTCCGCCCCTGTCCACCTTCTCTCTGTATGGCTGTCTCTCTGAGACAACCTGCATGCCGTGGCGCTGGCCTATGAGGCGAAGTGGAGGTGGGAGGGTATTTCTGAAAAGAATATGCTAAATATTTAAACGCGCAAACTATTGTGGATATTTTGCCAAAAAGTTATACACATAGTAAATGGGACCGGAGGGAGTACAACTTATCACTAGTGGAAATAGTGCTAGCCACAACTTACGTTGGTGGCGCGCCATTTACAACCAACACCATCACTAGTTTTCTCAAATAGTGGTGGCGTTGGCTTATTTGGTACGACATTAATAGGGTCATAGTGGTGGCGTGGAAAAACAGGACAGCGTCAGAAGTATATGGGATCAACAGTTTGTATCGGGCGTAATATAGTGTTGTCGTGGAATAGCAAGGAACCCCAACACTATTATATTTAGTTGTGGTGTGCAGTTGGTCCCGACGCCGGTATTGTTATTTTGTCAATGCCACCATTCTTATATGTTTTATAGTATATTATAGTATACTTTTATTAAATTTCTATTATTTTTAAATGGACATAATGACATTTTTTAAATAGGTAGTTTGAGACTTTAAATTTACTTTTTTTCTTTTCTTTTTAGTTTAAGACTTGAAATATATAGTTTTGAGCCTTCAAATATGTGGCTTGGCACTTCCATTTTTTTTAGTTTTTTATGCGGTGATCTTTTTTAGTATATTATAGTTTACTTTTATTAAATTTCTATTATTTTTAAATGAATAATGACATATTTTAAAATATGTAGTTTGAGACTTTAAATTTACTTTTTTTTCCTTTTTAGTTTAAGACTTGAAATATATAGTTTTGAGCCTTCAAATATGTGGTTTGACACTTCTAGTTTTTTCTTTTTATTTTTTTTATGTGTTGACATTTTTATAGTATATTATAGTTTACTTTTATTAAATTTATATTATTTTAAAATGGAAATAATTGCATATTTAAAAAATATGTAGTTTGAGACTTTAAATTTACTTTTTTTTATTTTTAGTTTAAGACTTGAAATATATAGTTTTGAGCCTTCAGATATGTGATATGACACTTCCATTTTCTTTTTAGTTTTTTATGTGGTGATCTTTTTTATAGCATTGGGTCAAGCCCAAGTATTAGGAATCCGTGGGGGGTCAAAACCAGGGCAACGACACCCTCAACCCACTCCATCTCTCTCGTTCCCCTTCCTCTCCCGCTCTCTCCGCTTGTCGTCGCCGACCACTCTCTCCCTCTCTCGCCGCCCCCTTCCTTTCTCGCAAGTGGTTAGGTAATCTTCCGCTCTCTCCCCTTCTCTCCCTCTCTCGCCGCTCGTTGCCCTCCGATTTGATTGGAGTTCATTTCATCTTGAGCTAGGGTTTCTTCGACGGCGGCGCCAGAAGCGACGGACTGCTAGGGTTTATCGCCTCCATCTTTGTCCCTCGGTGAATTCATCGCCTCTATATTCAAAGTGGCAGTGGCATTTTGTAGTGGCAATTTTTAAAATTGTAGTGTTAAATTGTAGTGTTCCTAGTGTAGTGTTCCTAATGCTAAATTGTAGGGTCTTTGGTATTTGTAGCATATACAATTTCTTTGCTTGTTTATCAATTTCATGTGGTAGTGGCATTTTGTATCTGCATTTTGCATCAATGAATATATGACAGTGGCAGTGGCAGTTGCATTTTGTATCTGCATTTTGCATCAATGGCAGTGGCCTAATGCTAAATATGTGTCTTGTTCATTATATGACAGTGGCAGTGGCATTTTGTATCTGCATTTGCATCAATGAACATATGTCAGTGGCAGTGGCATTTTAATTTGTATCTGCATTTTGTATCTGCATTTGCATCAATGAACAAATGTCAGTGGCAGTGGCATTTTAATTTGTATCTGCATTTTGCATCAATGAAAGTGGACTAATGCTAAATATGTATCTTGTTCATTATATGACAGTGGCAGTCTCATTTTGTATCTGCATTTTGCATCAATGAACATATGCCACTGGCAGTGGCAGTGGCATTTTAATTTGTATCTGCATTTTGCATCAATGATAGTGGCCTAATGCTAAATATGTATCTTGTTCATTATATGACAGTGGCAGGGACATTTTGTATCTGCATTTTGCATCAATGAATATATGTCAGTGGCAGTGGCAGTGGCATTTTAATTTGTATCTGCATTTTGCATCAATGACAATGGCCTAATGCTAAATATGTATCTTGTTCATTATATGAAAGTGGCAGTGGCATTTTGCATCAATGAACATATCACTTGCCATACTTTGATTGGCATTATTATCAACTTGCTTGTTATTATTGTTATGATTGGCATTAATTAGATCACTTGCCATACTTGCCATACTTTGATTGGCATTATTATCAACTTATTTGTTATTCTTGTTTGACCAGCAAGGCAATATTATGAACTTACAAATCATTTTCCAACTTTCAACACATAGCAAAGATGGGCATTGATGCAACTTATTTGTAAATTGTTATTCTTGTTTCACATGTGTGTTTGGTTCTTGTCAGAACTAAGGAAATTTTTTGTTAGCACTAAGGAAATTCTTGTTTGACATATATATATATATATATATATATATATATATATATATATATATATATATATATATATATATATATATATATATATATATATATATATATATATATATATAGGAAAATGGTTGTGTACTCCTGAAAGTACGTACTCCCGCTCCTCATATACCACATAGATGAATCTTTTATACCTTTTTATTATTTTTAATATACTTCATTAGTAATTATTAGATACCCCAAAATGAGTTTCATGAAAAAATTCATGTGAGTCTATGTATTTTTAAATATTTACGTATATACTGATGTGTTTGTACGTGAAAAGGTATATTACAAAAAGTACGTCGCAGATGATATTTTTTGAACTAAACTCATATTGGAGTATCTTAGAATATTTAATAAAGTATATTGAGAATAATAAAGAGGTATAATTAATGCGTATATGAGGTATATTGAGGATAAGAGTACATACTCCCAAGAGTACAGAAGAGGAGTCATATATATATATATATATATATATATATATATATATATATATATATATATATATATATATATATATATTTGTAGTGATTGGCATTACATTGCCATGTGTGTTTGGTTCTTGTCATAATAACCTATACTTGTCATAATTTTGAAGTTCCAGCCATGAATAGCTAGAACAGCCACTACGAGTCCTCGTGCAACTTCGCGGCCTATGATGAAGTTGACAAAGGCGAAACGAGCACCAACCAGGTAAGATTACAAAAGCATCCATGAGCATTGCAAACACATGCATATATATACATATATCATTTAACCATTCTTTATTGATGATTTAAAATATTTGACTTGCCAGGCATATGTACGAGACCCATCTCCAGAACCGGTCCAGCAGCAGCTACCGGTACGTGACGTGGACATGCTCAGCTGTGAGCTTGTCGCGTTAAAGGAGAGTACAATGAAGGCACTTAACGAGTTGAATAACTCCCTGAAGAAAGAGAAGGACGATATGATCGACAAGATCTCCAATCTCGTCGATAAGAAATTGAAGCTCGTCGACTAGAAGTAGCTACTGGTCACCGAGATCGAGTCTACGAAGAAGGAGATACGGCTCCTAAAGGCCGAGAGGGAGGAGCTGAAGACCCGCAAAGTCTATTTTAGCAAGGAGGGAGAGAGCAACAGGAACAAGTTGTGTGAGATGAGGATCATTCTTCATCGTAGCTAGTTAGCGCACGAATAACAAGTTGCATGACATCGATGACGTACGATACTTTTGCTTGTATGAGCTAGCCACTGGATAACTTTTGCCTGTAGGCAGTAGCAAGCTAGTTACTGAAAACTGTAGTAATAGCTGGGAATATTATGTGGATTTGAGACTTACCACTAGAAGTTTAAATGGCTGCACATATACTAATCGTTGGGTATATTTTTTTATTGCTAAAAAATACAAATTGCTGGCGTTGCCTCACAATAAACGCCATAGATAAAACAATATATTGCTGGCGTTAGCCAGGTGGACGCCATCAGTACTAAAATACTACTGATGTGTCTGCCAACGTGATAACCCACAAGTATAGGGGATCACAATAGTTTTCGAGGGTAGAGTATTCAACCCAAATTTATTGATTCGACACAAGGGGAGCCAAAGAATATTCTCAAGTTTTAGCAGTTGAGTTGTCAATTCAACCACACCTAGATAACTTAATATCTGCAGCAAAGTATTTAGTAGCAAAGTAGTACGGAAGTAATGGTAATAGTGGCAAAAGTAACAGTAGCAGTTTTGTAGTAATTGTAACAGTGGCAACGGTAAAGTAACTAAGCAAAGATCAATATGTGAAAAGCTCGTAGGCATTGGATCAGTGATGGATAATTATGTCCGATGCGATTCCTCATGCAATAGTTAAAACATAGGGTGACACAAAACTAGCTCCAGTTCATCAATGTAATGTAGGCATGTATTTTGAATATAGTCATATGTGCTTATGGAAAAGAACTTGCATGCCATCTTTTGTCCTACCCTCCCGTGGCAGCGGGGTCCTATTAGAAACTAAGGGATATTAAGGCCTCCTTTTAATAGAGTACTGGACCAAAGCATTAACACTTGGTGAATACATGAACTCCTCACGGTCATCACCGGGAGTAGTCCTGATTATTGTCACTTCGGGGTTGCCGGATCATAACACATAGTAGGTGACTATTGACTTGCAAGATAGGATCAAGAACTCACATATATTCACGAAAACATAATAGGTTCAGATCTGAAATCATGGCACTCGGGCCCTAGTGACAAACATTAAGCATAGCAAAGTCATAGCAACATCAATCTCAGAACATAATGGATACTAGGGATCAAACCCTAACAAAACTAACTCGATTACATGATAAATCTCATCCAACCCATCACCGTCCAGCAAGCCTATGATGGAATTACTCACACACGACGGTGAGCATCATGAAATTGGTGATGGAGGATGGTTGATGATGACGATGGTGATGGATTCCCCTCTCCGGAGCCCCGAATGGACTCCAGATCAGCCCTCCCGGGAGAGATTAGGGCTTGGCGGCGGCTTCGTATCATAAAACGCGATGAATCCTTCTTTCTAATCCCCCCCCAAACATGAATATATAGAGTTGGAGTTGAGGTCGGTCGAGCATCAGGGGGCCCACGAGACAAGGGGGCGCGCCCCCACCCTCGTGGACAGGGTGTGGGCCCCCTGGTCTTGATTATTTTGCCAGTATTTTTTATTAATTCCAAAAATATTCTCTGTGAAGTTTCAGGTCATTCTGAGAACTTTTTTTCTTGCACAAAAATAACACCATGGCAATTCTGCTGAAAACAGCGTCAGTCTGGGTTAGTTCCATTAAAATCATGCAAGTTAGAGTCCAAAACAAGGGCAAAAGTGTTTGGAAAAGTAGATACAATGGAGACGTATCAACTCCCCCAAGCTTAAACCTTTGCTTGTCCCCAAGCAATTCAGTTGACAAACTGAAAGTGATAAAGAAAAACTTTTACAAACTTTGTTTGCTCTTGTTATTGCAAATATGTAAAGCCAGCATTCAAGTTTTCAGCAAAGATTATGAACTAACCACATTCACAATAACATTTAGGTCTCATGTTTACTCATATCAGTGGCATAATCAACTAGCGAGCAATAATAATAAATCTAGGATGACAACACTTTCTCAAAACAATCATAATACGATATAACAAGATGGTATCTCGCTAGCCCTTTCTGAGACCGCAAAACATAAATGCAGAGCACCCCTGAAGATCAAGGACCGACTAGACATTGTAATTCATGGTAAAAAAGATCCAGTCATAGTCACACTCAATATAAATTAATAGTAATGCATGCAAATGACATCGGTGCTCTCCAACTGGTGCTTTTTAATAAGAGGAGGATGACTCGACACAAAAGTAAAATAGATAGGCCCTTCGCAGAGGGAAGCAGGGATTTGTAGAGGTGCCAGAGCTCGATTTTGAAATAGAAATAAATAATATTTTGAGTGGCATACTTTCATTGTCAACATAACAACCAATAGATCTCGATATCTTCCATGCTACACACATTATAGGCGGTTCCCAAACAGAATGGTAAAGTTTATACTCCCCCACCACCAACAATCATCAATCCAGGCTTGCCCGAAACAACGGGTGCCTCCAACTAACAACAATCCTGGGGGAGTTTTGTTTGCAATTATTTTGATTTGATTTGAGCAAGGGACTAGGCATCCCGATGACCAACCATTTTCTCGTGAATGAGGATCGGAGTCCACTCCTCTTGAGAATAACCCGCCTAGCATGGAAGATATAGACACCCCTAGTTGATACATGAGCTGTTCGAGCATGCAAAACAGAATTTCATTTGAAGTTTTAGAATTTGGCACATACAAATTTACTTGGAACGGCAGGTAGATACCGCATATAGGAAGGTATGGTGGACTCATAGGGAATAACTTTGGGGTTTATGGATTTTGGATGCACAAGCAGTATTCCCGCTTAGTACAAGTGAAGGCTAGAGAAAGACTGGGAAGCGACCAACTAGAGAGCGACAACAGTCATGAACATGCATTAAAATTAATAAACACTGAGTGCGAGCATGAGTAGGATATAATCCACCATGAACATAAATATCGTGGAGGCTATGTTGATTTTGTTTCAACTACATGCATGAACATGTGCCAAGTCAAGTCACTCGAATCGTTCAAAGGAGGATACCACCCTATCATACCACATTACAACCATTTTAATAGCATGTTGGCACATAAGGTAAATCATTATAAACTCCTAGCTAATTAAGCATGGCATAAGCAACTATAATCTCTAATTGTCATTGCAAACATGTTTATTCATAATAGGCTGAATCAGGAACGATGAACTAATCATATTTACAAAAACAAGATAGGTCGAGTCCATACCAGCTTCTCTCATCTCAGTCCATCATATATCGTCATTATTGCCTTTCACTTCCACAACCAAACGCTGTGTAAAATAATAATAGTGCACGTGCATTGGACTAAGTTGGAATCTGTAAGCATTCGATACAAAGGAGAAGACAAGGTAATATGGGCTCTTGGTTAAATCAGTAATAATGCACATGAGAGCCACTCAACATTTTCATCATGGTCTTCTCCTCTTGACCCCCAAAGACAAGAAAAGAAATAAAACTATTTACACGGGAAAGCTCCCAACAAGCAAAAGAAGAACGAGAAATCTTTTTGAGTTTTCTTTTAATTACTACTACTACAGGCATGGAAAGTAAACTAGCTAAAAGCTACAACTAATTCTTTTGTTTTCTTAAGGTTTTTTAAACACACAAGAAGAAGGCTTAGAAAAGAAAATAAACTAGCATGGATAGTACAATGAAAAAGTATGAACACCGATAACTGGAATGAGTGTGTGAAAATGAATGTAATGTCGGTGATAAATACGTACTCCCCCAAGCTTAGGCTTTTGGCCTAAGTTGGTCTAATCCCACGGATCAAAGGTGCCTTCTCCGGTGGGCGGAGGAGTGTCATCTGGGTGCCACTAGTTGGCGATCTCCTCCGGATCCCACTGATAAACGGACTATCGATAAGGGTCAAGTGGTGGTTCTGACTGAGGCTCTGGAGCTGGCGTCAGGCTCCAGTATGTTAACGGCCTCCGGCAAGATGAGGTACGTGCCTGAAAGTATGTTAAACAAAGAGGGTGCTGGCAAGATAATAGTCTCACAGTGAGTTTTATTAAATATCAACTTATACTTAAGCATCCTCTTCTTATTTTTAACAATAAATTCATGTGCTACCATACTCTTATAATCTAGAAAAATAGGGGGCTGCAACTTTTCCTCTTTCTCATAATGCCTAATAGGTACTCCCTCCATTCCTAAATATAGGGTGTATAGTTTTTGGCACGGAAATTAAAGAACACACATGGAGGGAAAATTTCACAACTTTTGGGCGAGATTGCACCTGACTAATTGACATGAGAAAATAGAGGACCTTGCCTAATATAAGGATATGTAATCAAATCTCTAAAAAAATATCCTAATGAGTGGTGCAAGGCAATACACCTTATACTTCAGATTTTTTCTCAAAAATCTATACACCTTATATCAAGGAACGGAGGGAGTATCTTAAAGTGTTTAGCAAGGCGTGAAGCAAAGATGCCTCCAAAGATGGGGCCCTTTGTACGGCTCAAACTTAATCGCTTAGCAATAACAGCGCCTAGACTGAAAGTTGTCTCACGAAACAAAGCATGGTGCAAAATAACAATATCAGGGGCACTAAGATTTCCACTGTTCCCGCGATCAATTAAACATCTACTAGCAAATATTGCAAAGTAACGTAGAACATGAAAGTGTATGCCAGTAATTCTTGCATCGGAAACCTTCCTCATCTCCCCTACAGCTATCATATCAATAAATCCATCCACATCACTACGATGTGGTTCTTCTATGCTGCCCATAAAGGGTATCTTGCAAACCCCACAAAAATCATATAGTGACATTCCTTAACCTCATCATATAAATGAAACTCCACTGAAGGTGGTGATTTCCTAGAATGAAAGTAAAAGTTTTGCAAAAAAATATTAGTGAGTAGGAGATACTGATCGAGCTGGTCGTGGAGGAAGTCGGTGAGGCCTGCATTCTCAGCCAAATAATAAAAAACGTCATGAATCCCGGCTGCTCTCAAGAACTCATCACAAGGCCATTCACACGGCCGAACTTCCGTGGTACGAGGGAGATTATATTTGGGCTTTTGTCCTCTTCACTTTGCTTATCCTTCGAGCTTTGGCTCGAAGAGCCCCTCAGAAATCTCTTCATCATTTTCTGGAAAATTCTGAAATTTTTAGTAACTCAAAATAAAAGTGAACCAAACTCAACAAGATTGATAGCAACTACTCTCACAAGTGCCTAGAGACTAGATCATGTATTAGAACTACTTGGGACGAAATAAATTTGACATGCAATCTCAAGAACAGGATCACCTTAGCAGCAAAAAATTTCAATGAATAAAGCATTAAAACAAAAACTAATTGGACCATTGGAGGAGTCACATACCGAAGAACAATCCCCCTAAGCAGTTTTGTGAGTGGAGCTTTGAGCAAGGAGATCGGAAACGGCAGCAAGATGAGCTAGAACTCGTGCTTCAGCTGGTTGGTGATTTTTTTGGGAGTAAGAAGGAGTGTGTGGGTGCAGGAATAAGTGGAGGGGGCCACCAAGGGCCACGAGGCAGGGGGCGCACCCCAGGGGGGCGCCCTGGACCCTTGTGGCCAGGTGCTGGCTCCCCCTGATGTGTTCTCAGTGCCAAATATTCTCAAATATTCTAGAAAAATCATATTTCATTTTCGGGACATTTGGAGAACTTTTATTTTTGGGGTATTTTTTTATTGCAAGGATCATTCAGAAAGCAGACATAAAATTCTATTTTTGCCTTTTCAATCTAAATAACAGAACGTAAAAGGAGGGTATAGAGAGTTGTGCTTTCTAACTTCCTCCATCTCATGCTCATCAAAAGGAATCCACTAACAAGGTTGATCAAGTCTTGTTAACAAACTCATTCTGAATCTCATGAAACCGGAGAATTTTCGAATAGCACTAGGTTACCTCAACAGGGATATGTACATCCCCAATAATAAGAATATCATATTTCTTCTTGACAGTAGGAAGAGGAAATTCAAAACCTCCAATAGTAATAGTTGAAAATTTTCCAATAGAATTTATACTATGAACTTGAGGTTGTTTCCTCGGAAAGTGTACCGTATGCTCATTACCATTAATATGAAAAGTGACATTGCCTTTGTTGCAATCAATAACAGCCCCTACGGTATTCAAAAAGGGTCTTCCAAGGATAATCAACATACTATCTGTAGGATCGAAAGTATGTCTAGACGGGGGGTGATTAGACTACTTGACCAAATAAAAAACTTGCCTTTTCCCAATTTTAGTTCTTGACAGATTTTAGCAACTTAGCGCAAGTCAAGCAATCAACCTACACATGCAATTCTAAGAGTATAGCAGAGGAATGTAAAACAATTGCATACGAAGGTAAAGGGGAGGAGTTTGAGAAGGCAAACGCAATTGGAGACACGGATGTTTTTGTCGTGGTTTCGATAGGTGGTGCTATCGTACATCCACATTGATGGAGACTTCAACCCACGAAGGGTAACGGCTGCGCGAGTCCACGGAGGGCTCCACCCACGAAGGGTCCACGAAGAAGCAACATTGTCTATCCCACCATGGCCGTCGCCCACGAAGGACTTGCCTCACTAGGGTAGATCTTCATGAAGTAGGTGATCTCCTTGCCCTTACAAACTCCTTGGTTCAACTCCACAATCTTGTCGGAGGCTCCCAAGTGACACCTAGCCAATCTAGGAGACACCACTCTTCAAGAAGTAACAAATGGTGTGTTGATGATGAACTCCTTGCTCCTGTGCTTCAAATGATAGTCTCCCCAACACTCAACTCTCTCTCACATGATTTGGATTTGGTGGAAATAAGATTTGAATGGAAAGCAACTTGGGGAAGGCTAGAGATCAAGATTCATATGGTAGGAATCGAATATCTTAACCTCAACACAAGTGTAGGTGGTTCTCTCTCAGAAAATGTATGTTGGAAGTGTAGGCATGTTCTGATGGCTCTCTCCATGAATGAAGAGTGGGTGGAGGGGTATATATAGCCTCCAAACTGTTACACACAACATACCAATCTCGGTGGGACCTAATCGTGAAACTCGGTTGGACCGATTTAGCAAATAATGTGACCGTTAGGATTTTCGGTGGGACCGACATGTCAACTCGGTGGGACCGGTGTGGTTAGGGTTAGGGCATAACGTAATCTCAGTGAGACCGATTACAAAAACTCGGTGGGACCGATTTTGGTAATAAGCTAACCAGAGAGTTGGTCTGGCAAACTCGGTGGGACTGATTCGCTCATCTCGGTTGGACCGAAACGTTACGAAAGGGAAACAGAGAGTTTGCATTGCAATCTCGGTGGGACCGATTGCTCATCTCGGTTGGACCGAAACGTTACGAAGGGAATCAGAGAGATTACAATCCCATCTTGGTGAGACCGAGATCCCTATCGGTGACACCGATTTGATTAGGGTTTGTGGCAGTGGCTATGACATCTGAACTCGGTGGCGCCGGATAGAAAGAATCCGTGGGGCCAAGTTTGACTTTTGGTTTGGGTCATATGTGGATGTGAGAAAGTAGTTGAGGGCTTTGGAGCATATCACTAAGCATTTTGAGCAAGAACCTCATTAAGCAACACCTCATCCCTCCTTGATAGTATTGTCTTTTCCTATAGACTCAATGTGATCTTGGATCACTAAAATAGAAAATGTAGAGTCTTGTGCTTTGAGCTTGAGCCAATCCTTTTGTCCTTAGCATTTTGAGGGATCCACTTTTCTCATCCATGCCATGCCAATCATTGAGCTTTCCTGAAATATTTATCTTGAAATAGCATTAGCTCAATGAGCTATATGTTGTTAGGAATTACCAAAACCACCCAGGGATAGTTGCACTTTCAATCTCCCCCTTTTTGGTAATTGATGACAACATATAGATCAAAGCTTTGACAAATGATAATAAGATTGAAAAACATTTCGCTTATATAAGTATGTGAAAAGCAAGAGCTCCCCCTAAATTTGTGCATTATTTATAAATTTGCTTTGGACTGCAAATGCACAATGAGTTAGGATCATGGGTCACTCTTCCATGTCACATACATCTTGGTGGAGCGCTCAAAATGATAATAATTAAACACATGCACTCATCACCAAGCAAAGTGAATGATCATATGAGGATATAAGAGATAATATCATCCAACAAGCATTAATGTAGCATAGCATATGATCAAACACATGATCATTCAAGTATCTCACAAAAGGCATAATGTATCAAGCAAACACACAAATAACGAAGTTCAACCACCAAAAACAAGAGAGATCAAAAGCAACACTCTCTCTCGAAGCCTATGATCTATACATTTTTTTTTTCTTTTGGCAACAAGTTACCAAAAAGTTCACAAAAAAATGCATAGTGCTAAACGACTCTCAGGCTTGGTCTTCATGAGGTGGTGTAGAGATGACTCCAAGGATGAAAGCATCAGTTGATGTAGCTGGAGCTGGTGGAGTGGCTGCTGTAGCTGGTGCAGATGATGTAGCTCTGGTGTCTGGAACAGGCACTACATCAGATCTCTGTCCTCTGGGCACTATAGCAAATGCATCTGTAGTAGACTTGCCCTTTTTCTCATCCACATCCTCCTGAAGTTGCTCAACTGCAGTTTGGATTTCTGTGACCTTCACATCAACTGCATAGAATTTCTGCTCTATGATTCTCTCCAAGCTCTCCTGGTTTTGAGTCAGGGTGGCCAAGCCCTTTTCAATCCTCAAGGTGGAGGCAATCAAGTAGCCAAGCTGATCTTGCTTGCTCTTCAGGAACACTTCAGATGCCTCTTTTGCAGTTGGCATCTTAGCAGCTTTCTCAGCCCTTGCTTTCTCCCTCTTTTCATGAGCTTGCACAAATGATGGTTCCTCCTCATTCATCTCAATAGTGTTATCTTCAAATTCAGGGTATAGGGGTAGATGCTCCTTATCCAAAAGATATGTGCCTGTGCCCATCTTTGAGTTGATGAGCTCCTGAATGTGTGGAGCATACCCACAACTTCTCTTCTGATCAGCAACAGTCCTTTTGATTGTTTCCACAATCAGACTCATGACTTTGAATTTTTGAGGTATATGAAACAAGTGCAGCAAGTTAATAGCATGACCTCTGATCATCTTGTGATCACCTGATTTTGGCAGTAATGTGTGCCTTAGAATCTAGTTGATTGTAGGCAGACCAGACAACAAGTAGTGTACAGATCCAAGCTTGTGTGTTTCCAAAGCTATATCTGGGATCTCTCTGTACATGTGAGCCATAGTGTTGTGGTCTTTCTTCTTCTTGGCATATACTTCCAAGTCATCCTCACTTTCTTTTAGAGCATTGATCAACTCAGCCCATTCTTCAACTGTGGATTGGTACCTAGTACCTTCAGACATCCAGACAATTTTCCCATCTGGGTAGAAGTGAGCTGTGGAGTAAAACTGCATGATGAGCTCATCATTCCACTTGGTGAGCTTCTGGGCAACAAAGTCATCAACTCCACAAGCCTTGAAGCTGTCATATACTCCTGGGAAGTGCTCTTCATTCTCCTTGATGTATTCCCAGTCGATCCATCTCATGTCACATACAATGGGCTTCTCGCCAAGCAAAATAGTTTCATAAAAGTCTTGTTGCTCCTTTGTGTGAAATCTGTAGTCAACTGCTGTCTTTCTCCTCACAGCATAAGGATCCGATTGTCTCCACAATCTCAGTCCAGCATCCTTTCTGATATGCATGTCTTCTGCAACTGGATGAGCATCATTGTGGTCAGGAATCTTGGGCTTCAACTTTCTCAACACAAGAGAATCTTCATCTTCTTCAGCAGCTTCAGGTACTGGGGCCTTGTTCTTCTCAGATGCAGGTATGTTTCTGGTGTTCCTCTTCGGTTTAGACTTGGGTGCTCGTGTAGCAGCCTTGGGAGCAGCTTTGTGCTTAGATGTAGTAGCCCCTGACTTGATGGCATCTCCCATGAGCTTTTGAGCTTTAGGTGCTGGTGCAGCAGCATC
Organism: Triticum aestivum; assembly: GCF_018294505.1. Lineage (NCBI taxonomy): Eukaryota > Viridiplantae > Streptophyta > Magnoliopsida > Poales > Poaceae > Triticum > Triticum aestivum. The sequence continues at coordinate 605,943,363 of NC_057807.1, read as the reverse complement.
TTCCTCTTCTTCCATCATTGAGGGCTTCCCAACTACTGTGTTCATGGTCTTCTTGACCCTTTCTTTCCTTTTCTTCTCAGCCACATCTGGTTCTTTGGGTTCAGATCCCAAAGTTACTTGAGTAGAGGCTCTGGCCTTAGACATTGGAACTCTTCTTGCAGGAGCCTTGGTCTTCATTCCTGGCTTTGTGGCAGCAGCTGTGCCATACTCCTTTTTCAGCACCTTCTTCTTAGAAGAAGCCTCATCATCAACAGCCACATAGTCCTCATCTTCAGAATCTGAGGTTTTCTTCTTCCTTGTCCTGGTGGCTGCTTTTAGCAAATTGCTGGGTGTGCTCCTGCTACCCTCATCTGAGGTACTGGAGGGACTAGTGCCCTCACTCATCTGAACTTGCTCCTCAGACTTGTTCTGATTGTCACTCTGATCTGACATGATGCAAACTCTGACAGCAGACCCTATGAATAGATGTAGATGAGGTAGAGTAGATGAGCATCACAAAGCACAAAGGTTTTTTCAAAAAAAAAATTGAGTCAAAAACTTAGTTTTCCATAGAAAGCATTTCAGAGCTACCGATTTGTAAACTCGGTGATACCGAAGCAGCTTTTGGAACCTAAACTAGTGAACTCGGTAAGACCGAGTCACAGTTCGGTGGCACCGAGACTGCTAGGGTTTCACAGAGAATTGATCTAGGTCACACCGATTTGCAATTCTCGGCCGGACCGAGAATCACATGTGCAATGGCCTAAGCCAAATCGGTGAGACCGATTTCTACAACTCGGTCAGTCCGAGATGAATTCGGCGAAAACCTAACCCTAAATTTTCAATTCAAGACTAATCTACGGAGTAGTTTTGTTGGATAGGAAGATTTCAAACATGGCAAGATTCATGGCAATGCAATGTGCTAGGAATCAGAGTTAAGAATAGCACAAAGTTTCAAATCCATACCCTAATGCGGTGATGGACTTGCTACGGCGGCAACGACGGAGCAGAATCCCGTTGATGGCGGCGGAGACCAGCGGCGGGAGGTCGCTGGCGATGAGGAGGATGATCCGGAGACCCAAAGAGGCAGAGCAGGCTGTGCGCGGGCGAAGGGTTTCGGAAGATTTTCCAAGATTTGACCCGTGAGTATGTATAGCCTGACCCTGTCGGTGTGACCGAGTGGAACAACTCGGTGGCACCGAGATGCAAAACTGCAAGCAGTTACTGCAACTCGGTGTGACCGAAAAGTTCTAATCGGTTGCATCGAGATTGAAAACCTAGATCAACTTAGTGATCTCGGTATGACCGAAAAGGATGAATCAGTCAGACCTAAACGCACAAAGAGGTTTTGGAAGTTTAAGTTTATGACGAATCGGGGACTCTGAGTGCTCCTTACACAAAGTGGTTCAAATCTGACTTGATCAAACTTTGTGATATAGCATGAATAGAGTTTGAGACAAGAAAAGCATAGATAGCTAGAGAAGGTTCTTAGGCATTCTTGTCCATCCACTTGGCAAAAGAAAAGAAACCAAACAATCAAAACTACAAGTGGATGTCCTCGAATGAGTAAAATATGCAACCAACATGCTCACACAATAAAATGGCAAATGAAATATGTGACAAAGCATGCACACACAATTCTAGCATATATCAAGCAATTGGCGATGACTAGGTCATCTATATATGAGTATATTGACTTAGGAGTCAAATGAAAACATTTGATCATAGGTCATACTCATCGTTTAATCACAAGTGGGGTTACCACTTTTACATAAAGCATTGTTGTGTTCACACCATTAGAGTTGCTTTAGCTCAATTCTTAGAGTAAAGCTCCCCCTAGATGTGAGATCCCCCCTAAGAGGGTTGAACTAACCTTGGGTTTTGTCGATGATGACTTCATGTAGGTGTTTAAGATGTGGATGCTCAATGTTGATGTAGATCATTTGGAGCAATCCATTGGAGTGAGTTGCACTTTCAATACCTACACGGGTTAGTCCCACAAGGAACAAACAAGGATATCCATAGACATAGAGTGATGCACACACACAAGATGATGTCTATGAAAGCATTAGGTTACCTTGTCCCTTGTCTTACCAACAAGAGGGTTTGTGACTCCATGAACTAGTGCAAGATGTGGAAGTTGATTGCACTTGTCCTCGCCAAAATGATAAGAGTGAAGTATGTTGGCGGAGTCACCCTCAAGAACTCTCTAGTTCTTCTTCTTCGGGATCCATATCATCTTGATGGGAATCCTTGGAGTTGTAGTCATACTTGATGAAGTAGAACTTGATGTAGTCTTGGGAACCCACTTGACCAAGGCCTTAGGAGCTTCTTCAAATGCATCAATCTCCTCTTGAAGCTTGTCCTTGCCTTTTTGCTTGTGGTCTTGTGGTGGAAGATCATCTTGAGCTTGTGTCCCTTTGAAAGAAGTAGGATCATACTTCTCTTGTTGAGGAACAAACTTCGTCTTGGGGTATTGATCTTCTTCCCACTCAACTCCATTGGCATTGAACTTTCGTTCAAAACCAACACCTTGGTTCTTCCGGTGCCTTCCTTGCTTGCGTACAATTTCCTCGAATTGCTTACTCCCGGCAAGGCTCTTGTAAACACCTTTCTCTATAATTCCCTTCAATAAGCTATTTTCTTGCTCAAGTGTAACTTGGCTAAGAGAATCATTAGTGGAATCAAGAGAACTACTAGAAGCAACAACATTGGATTTAGCATGATTATTGTTACTACTAGAGGAAGAATCTTTCTTGTTCTTGTTACTAGACTTGACTTGAGGCATGTAAGTAGATAAGAGTAAACACTTGGCAATGTAAGAAGAACTTTTCTTGCGAAGATCATCATTGATTGCCTTTAAAAACTCATGTTCTTTCTCAAGGTTGAGCTTTTCAAAGCGTAACTTCTCATGAGTCCTTAAAAGTTCTCGATGATCTCCTAAGATAGTTTCATGAGCTAACTTAAGAGTGTTTAGTTCTTTAGTTAGGAGCTCAATCTTCTCTTATCATTGTCATTCGTTTTATCTTGATTAGAATGATTATTTGACGTTTCATCATAGTATTCATCACTAGAGTTGTCAACAAGTAAATCATCATCACCTAACAAGTCATCTTCATCACTATTGAAATCAACATACTCAGGGTGTGATACCTTTGGGCCTTTAGCCATGAATCATCTTCCAATTCCTTCATTTGGTGAGTCAAATATGTCATAGTAGTTGGTTGACACAAGTGCTAGACCGGCAACACCTTCATCTTGAGTATATTCGGAATCGAAGTGATAGCTTCTCTCGGAGTGATTGTCAGAGTCGGAGCCGGATATCCATTCACCAATATGAGCTTGATGTCTTTGTTTTGTGTATCCCTTTGATGACTTGTCCTTCCTTTTCGAATCCTTGCTTCTTCGGGATGTTCTTCATTCATGGCGATCATCTCTATTCCTTCTTTCTCTAGATGGTGATTCTTCTCTTCTACTTCTTCTTTTTGGAGAATCTTCTCTTCTTTTGTAGGGAGCCGTACACTCATTGGAATAGTGTCTGGGTCTTCCAGAATTGTAGCAATTTCGCTCACGACTAGAAGATCTTTTGTCATTGTAGGACCTTGACTTGGAACTTCTTTCCTTGCTCCTACTCTTGTAGAACTTGTTGAAGTTCTTCACCATTAGGCTCAATTCTTCATTGAAGGTTTGTTTCTCACTTGATGATGTGGGAGCTTCACATGAGGCTTTGTAGGCACCACTTGACTTGTTGTGGAGCTCCTCCTTATCCTTGAGTGACATCTCATGAGCAACAATTCTTCCAATGACTTCCATTGGCTTGAGATCTTTGTAATTGGGCATCATTTGGATCAATGTGCACACGGTATCATATTTTCCATCCAAGGCTCTTAGTATCTTCTTGATGATGAATTTGCCGGTCATCCCTTCACTTCCTAAGCCGACAATCTCATTTGTGATGAGAGCAATCCTATAGTACATTTCAGCGATGCCTTCACCATCCTTCATTTGAACTTGTCAAGTTGACTTTGAAGCACATCCAATTTGGATTCCTTGACGGAGTCGATACCTTCGTGCATGTCAATCAAAGTATCCAAAATTTCCTTTGCATTCTCAAGACGGCTGATTTTGTTGAATTCTTCGGGGCACAATCCGTTGAAGAGGATATCACAAGCTTGAGCATTGTATTGCAGCATCTTTAACTCTTCTGCGGTAGCTTCACGGTTCGGTTCTCTCCCATCAAAGAATTCACCTCGCAAGACAATACACACAATAACCCAAACGGCGGGGTTATGTCCAAGAATATGCATGTTCATCTTATGCTTCCAACTAGCAAAATTAGTACCATCAAAGTAAGGACCTCTACGGTGGTAATTTCCCTTGCTAGACGCCATACTCTCCTAGGTTGTGAAACCAAGGCTATGACTACCACAAGCTATGGAAATCAAAGCAAATGGAGACCAAAGCTCTGATACTACTTGTAGGATCGAAAGTATGTCTAGAGGGGGGTGATTAGACTACTTGACCAAATAAAAAACTTGCCTTTTCCCAATTTTAGTTCTTGGCAGATTTTAGCAACTTAGCACAAGTCAAGCAATCAACCTACACATGCAATTCTAAGAGTATAGCAGTGGAATGTAAAAGAATTGCATATGAAGTTAAAGGGGAGGAGTTGGAGAAGGCAAACGCAATTGGAGACACGGATGTTTTTGTCATGGTTCCGATAGGTGGTGCTATCGTACATCCACGTTGATGGAGACTTCAACCCACGAAGGGTAACGGCTTCGCGAGTCCACGGAGGGCTCCACCCAAGAAGGTTCCACGAAGAAGCAACCTTGTCTATCCCACCATGGCCGTCGCCCATGAAGGACTTGCCTCACTAGGGTAGATCTTCACGAAGTAGACGATCTCCTTGCCCTTACAAACTCTTTGGTTCAACTCCACAATCTTGTCGGAGGCTTCCAAGTGACACCTAGCCAATCTAGGAGACACCACTCTCCAAGAAGTAATAAATGGTGTGTTGATGATGAACTCCTTGCTCTTGTGCTTCAAATGATAGTCTCCCCAATACTTAACTCTCTCTCATAGGATTTGGATTTGGTGGAAAGAATATTTGAGTGGAAAGCAACTTGGGGAAGGCTAGAGACCAAGATTCATATGGTAGGAATGGAATATCTTGACCTCAACACAAGTGTAGGTTGTTCTCTCTTAGAAAATGTATGTTGGAAGTGTAGGCATGTTCTGATAGCTCTCTCCACGAATGAAGAGTGGGTGGAGGGGTATATATAGCTGCTACCGTCTTGAGCTTGCGTTGGTTTTCCTCGAAGAGGAGAGGGTGATGCAGCAATAGTAGCGTAAGTATTTCCCTTAGTTTTTGAGAACCAAGGTATCAATCCAGTAGGAGGCTCCTCAAAAGTCCCACGCACCTACACAAACAAACTGAGAACTCGGAACCAACGCGATAAAGGGGTTGTCAACCCCTTCACGGCCACTTGCGAAAGTGAGATCTAATAAAGATAGTAAGATAAGATAAATATATTTTTGGTATTTTATAATATAGATGCAAAAAGTAAAGATGCAAATAAAAGTAGATTGGAAGCAAATATGATAAGAGATAGACCCGGGGGCCATAGGTTTCACTAGTGGCTTCTCTCAAGATAGCATAAGTATTATGGTGGGTGAACAAATTAGTGTCGAGCAATTGATAAAAAAGCGAATAATTATGAGATTATCTAGGCATGATCATGTATATAGGCATCACGTCCATAACAAGTAGACCGACTCCTGCCTGCATCTACTACTATTACTCCACACATCGACCGACTCCTGCCTGCATCTAGAGTATTAAGTTCACAAAGAACAGAGTAATGCCTTAAGCAAGATGATGATGTAGAGGGATAAACTCATGCAATATGATATAAACCCCATCTTTTTATCCTCGATGGCAACAATACAATACGTGCCTTGCAACCCTTTCTGTCACTGGGTAAGGACACCACAAGATTGAACCCAAAGCTAAGCACTTCTCCCATGGCAAGAAAGATCAATCTAGTAGGCCAAACCAAACTGATAATTCGAAGAGACTTGCAAAGATAACTCAATCATACATAAAAGAATTCAGAGAAGATTCAAATATTATTCATAGATAAACTTGATCATAAACCCACAATTCATCGGATCTCGACAAACACACCGCAAAAAGAGTTTACATCGAATAGATCTCCACAAGAGAGGGGGAGAACATTGTATTGAGATCCAAAAAGAGAGAAGAAGCCATCTAGCTAATAACTATGGACCCGTAGGTGTGTGGTAAACTACTCACAACTCATCGGAGGGGCAAGGATGTTCATGTAGAGGCCCTCCATGGTCGATTCCCCCTCCGGCAGAACACCGGCGAAGGCTCCAAGATGGGATCTCGCGGATAGAGAAGGTTACGGTGGTGGAAATTGTGTTTTGTCTCCTCCCTGGATGTTTTCGGGGTACGTAGGTATATATAGGAGGAAGAAGTACGTCGGTGGATGCCCGAGGGACCCACGAGACAGGGGGCGCGCCCTACAGGGGGGGCGCCCTCCTATCTCGTGGGAGCCTCGGCTGCTTCTTGACTTGCACTCCAAGTCCTCTGGATCACGCTCGTTCCAAAAATCACGCTCCCGAAGGTTTCATTCCGTTTGGACTCCGTTTGATATTCCTTTTCTTTGAAATACTAAAATAGGCAAAAAAACAGCAATACGGGATGGGCCTCTGGTTAGTATGTTAGTCCCAAAAATGATATAAATGTGTAAAATAAAGCCCATAAACATCCAAAAGGGGTAATATAATAGCATGGAACAATCAAAAATTATAGATACGTTGGAGACGTATCAAGCATCCCCAAGCTTAATTCATGCTCGTCCTCGAGTAGGTAAATGATAAAAAAGAAATTTTTGATGTGGAATGCTACCTAGCATAATTCTCAATGTAATTTTCTTTATTGTGGCATGAATGTTCAAATCCAAATGATTCAAAATAAAAGCTTATAAAACATAAAAATAATAATGCTTCAAAGCATACTAACAAATAATCATGTCCTATCAAAATAGCATAGCCAAAGAAAGCTTATCCCTACAAAATCATATAGTTAGGCCATGCTTCATTTTCATTACACAAAATACTCCCATCATGCACAACCCTGATGACGAGCCGAGCAATTGTTTCATACTTTTTAACGCGCTTCAGCTTTTGCAACTCTTACGCAATACATGAGCGCAAGCCATGGACATAGCACTATGGTGGTATATGGTGGTGGTTGTGAGGACAAAAATGGAGAAGATAGTCTCACATCAATTAGGCGTATTAACGGGCTATATGGAGATGCCCATTAATAGATATCAATGTGATTGAGTAGGGATTGCCATGCAACGGATGCACTAGAGCTATAAATATATGAAAGCTCAACAAAAGAAACTAAGTGGGTGTGCATCCAACTTGCTTGCTCACGAAGACCTAGGGCATTTTGAGGAAGACCATCATTGGAATATACAAGCCAAGTTCTATAATGAAAAATTCCCACTTAGTATATGATAGTGACAACATAGGAGACTCTCTATCATGAAGATCATGGTGCTACTTTGAAGCACAAGTGTGGAAAAAGAGATAGTAGCATTGTCCCTTCTCTCTTTTTCTCTCATTTTTTTTTCTTTTCTCTTTTTTTCTTTGGCCTTTCCTTTTTTTGGCCTTTCTCATTTTTTTTCTTTTTGTAAAGTCCGAAGTCTCATCCCGACTTGTGGGGGAATCATAGCCTTCATCATCCTTTCCTCACTAGGACAATGCTCTAATAATGAAGATCATCACACTTTTATGGATTTACAACTCAAGAATTACAACTCAAAGATAGAACAAGATATGACTCTATATGAATACCTCCGGCGGTGTACCGATATATGCAATGAATCAAGAGCGACATGTATGAAAATTATGAAGGTGGCCTTGCCACAAATACGATGTCAACTACATGATCATGCAAAAGAGCAATATGACAATGATGGAATGTGTCATAATAAACGGAACGGTGGAAAGTTGCATGGCAATATATCTCGGAATGGCTATGTAAATGCCATAATAGGTAGGTATGGTGGCTGTTTTGAGAAAGGTAAATAAAGGGTTTATGATACCGGCAAAAAATGCGCGGTAATAATAAAGGCTAGCAAAGTAGAAGGATGAGTGTGCGTATATGCAAGGACTCACATTAGTCAAAAAGAACTCATATACTTATTGCAAAAGTCTACTTAGCCCTCGAAGCAAAGTACTACTACGCATGTCCCAAGAGGGATAGATTGGTAGGAAAAGACCATCGCTCGTCCCCGACTGCCACTCATAAGGAAGACAATCAAAAGAGCATCTCATGCAACAAATTTGTCACACTACTTTTACCATACGTGCATGCTACGGGACTTGCCAACTTCAACAAAATTATTTCTCAATTTCATAATTACCCACTAGCATGACCCTAACATTACTACCTTTATATCTCAAAACAATTATCAAGCATCAAGTTGATCATAGCATCCAATTCTTTTCTATGATAGTTTTTATTATACCCAACTTGGATGCTCATCATTCTAAGACCAACTTTGCAACCATAGCAAATACCATGCTGTTCTAAAAGACTCTCAAAAAGATATAAGTTAAGCATGAGAGACTAGAAATTTCTTCAAAATTAAGACACCACCGTGCTCTAAAAGATATAAGTGAAGCACTAGAGCAAAAACTATCAAGCTCAAAAGATATAAGTGAAGCACATAGAGTATTCTAGCAAATTCTAATCAAATAGGCTTCTCCCAAAAGGTGTGTACAGCAAGGATGATTGTGGTAAACTAAAAAGCAAAGACTAATATAATACACGACGCTCCAAGCAAAACACATATCATGTGGCGAATAAAAATATAGCTCCAAGTAAAGTTACCAATGAACGAAGACGAAAGAGGGGATGCCTTCCCGGGGCATCCCCAAGCTTAGGCTTTTGGCTATCCTTGAATATCTTGGGGTGCCATGGGCATCCCCAAGCTTAGGCTCTTGCCACTCCTTATTCCATAGTCCATAAAAGCTTTACCCAAAACTTGAAAACTTCACAACACAAAACTCAACAGGAAATCTTATAAGCTCCGTTAGTGAAAGAAAACAAAACCACCACATAAGGTACTGCAATGAACTCATTCTTTATTTATTTTGGTGTTAAACCTACTGTATTCCAACTTCTCTATGGTTTATAAACTATTTTACTAGCCATAGATGCATCAAAATAAGCAAACAACACACGAAAAACAGAATCTGTCAAAAACAGAACAGTCTGTAGAAATCTGTAACTAACGCAAACTTATTGAACTCTAAAAATCCTACCAAAATAGGACGTACTGGAATTTTTTTTCATTGATCATCAGCAAAAAGAATCAATGCAAAATCACGTTTCTGTGATTTATTGAATTGTTTCTCGTGAGCGCAAAATTTCTGTTTTTCAGCATAATCAAATCAACTATCATCATAGTTTATCCTATAGGTTCTACTTGGCACAAACACTAATTAAAAGATAAAAACACATCTAAACAGAAGGTAGAAGCAAGATTTATTACTAAACAGGAGCAAAAACAAAAAAAGCATAAAGAAAAATTGGGTTGCCTCCCAACTAGTGCTATCGTTTAACACCCCTAGCTAGGCATAAAAGCAAAGATAGATCTAAGTAGTGCCATCTTTGGCACTTGATTCATAAGTAGCTCGCATGATAGATTCATAAGGTAATTTGACTTTCTTTCTTGGAAAGTGCTCCATGTCTTTCTTTAATGGAAATTGTAATCTAATATTCCCTTCCTTCATATCAATAATCGCACCAATCATTCTAAGGAAAGGTCTACCAAGAATAATAGGGCAAGAAAGATTGCAATCTATATCAAGAACGATAAAATCTATGGGAACCAAATTTATATTTGCAACAATGAGAACATCATTGATCCTTCCCATTGGCTTTTTAATGGTGGAATCCGCAAGGTGCAAATTTAAAGAGCAATCATCAAGATCATGGAAACCTAGAACATCACATAACTTTTCAGAATCGTGGAAACACTAGCACCCAAATCACATAAAGCAAAACACTCATAATCTTTAATTCTATTCTTTATAGTAGGTCCCCACTCATCATTAAGTTTTCTAGGTATAGAAACTTCCAAATTAAGTTTTTCATCATAAGATTGCAACAAGGCATCAACGATATGTTTGGTAAAAGCTTTATTTTGACTATAAGCATGAGGAGAATTAACAATGGATTGCAACAAGGAAATACAACCTTCTAAAGAACAATTATCATAATCAAATTCCTTGAAATCCGAGATAGTGGGTTCAATACTATTTAAAGTCATGACCTCTCCAATCCCACTTTTACCAAATTTAGCATCAAGATCTAAAAACTCCGAATTCTTGGGACGCCTTCTAGGTAAAGTTGACTCATCATCAGTCCCATAATCATCAAAATTCATATTGCAAAACATAGATCTAATAGGAGACGCATCAATAACTTTAAGATCTTCATCATTATTTTCATTGAAACTAGAAGAACACGCTTTTATAAAGCTATCTTTTTTAGCACGCAATCTAGCGGTTCTTTCCTTACACTCATCAATGGAAACTCTCATTACTTTGAGAGACTCATTGAATCATGCTTAGGAGAAGAAGATCTAATCTTAAGAGAATCAACATCAAGCTAAAGTCTATCAACATTCCTAGCCAAATCATCAACTTTGAGCAATTTTTCTTCAAGCAAAGCATTAAAATTCTGTTGAGAGATCATAAATTCTTTCACACTATTCTCAAAATCAGAGGGCATCTTATAAAAATTACCATAAGAGTTATTGCAGGAATTTCCATAATTATTATAGGAATTACTAGGAAATGGTCTAGCATTAAAGTTTCCTCCATAAGCATTGTTTCCAAAACTATTCCTACCAACAAAATTCACATCCATAGATTCATTATTATTCTCAATCAAAGAAGACAAAGGCATATCATTGGGATCAAGAGTAGTATTTTTAGTAGCAAACAATTTCATAAGTTCATCCATCTTTCCACTCAAAACATTGATTTCTTCTATAGCATGCACTTTTTTACTAGAAGATCTTTCGGTGTGCCATTGAGAATAATTAGCCATAATATTATCAAGAAGTTCTGTAGCATCTCCTAACGTGATTTCCATTAACGTGCCTCCCGCGGCCGAATCTAAGAGATTTCTAGAAGCAAAGTTCAAACCGGCATAAAATTTTTTTATAAGCATCCATAAATTCAAACGATGAGTAGGGCAATTACGAAGCATCAATTTCATTCTTTCCCAAGATTGGGCAACATGCTCATGATCAAGTTGTTTAAAATTCATAATATCATTCCTAAGATTGATAATCTTAGCGGGAGGAAAATACTTAGAGATAAAAGCATCTTTGCACTTGTTTCAAGAATCAATACTATTTTAGGCAAAGACGAAAACCAAACTTTAGCATGATCTCTAAGAGAAAACGGAAATAACTTCAATTTGACAATATTGTTATCCGTATCTTTCTTCTTTTGCATATAACACAAATCAACAAAGTTGTTTAGATGAGTAGCGGCATCTTCACTAGGAAGGCCGGCAAATTGATCTTTCATAACAAGATTCAGCAAAGCAGCATTGATTTCACAAGACTCAACATCATTAAGAGGAGAAATCGGAGTACTAAGGAAATCATTATTATTGGTATTTGAGAAATCACACAATTTGGTATTATCTTGTGCCATGGCAACAAGTAATCCAACACACAAGCAAACAGAAAGAGGCACGCGGAAAGAGAGGAGGAGATTGGGAAAGAGAGGGAAAATAAAACGGCAAGGGTGAAGTGGGGGAGAGGAAAACGAGAGGCAAATGGCAAATAATGTAAATGCGAGGGAGATGGGTTTGTGATGGGTACTTGGTTTGTCTTGACTTGAGCGAAGACCTCCCCGGCAACGGCGCCAGAAATCCTTCTTGCTACGTCTTGAGCTTGCATTGGTTTTCCTCGAAGAGGAGAGGGTGATGCAGCAATAGTAGCGTAAGTATTTCCCTCAGTTTTTGAGAACTAAGGTATCAATCCAGTAGGAGGCTCCTCAAAAGTCCCACGCACCTACACAAACAAACTGAGAACTTGCAACCAACGCGATAAAGGGGCTGTCAATCCCTTCACAGCCACTTGCGAAAGTGAGATCTAATAAAGATAGTAAGATAAGATAAATATATTTTTGGTATTTCATAATATAGATGCAAAAAGTAAAGATGCAAATAAAAGTAGATTGGAAGCAAATATGATAAGAGATAGACCCGGGGGCCATAGGTTTCACTAGTGGCTTCACTCAAGATAGCATAAGTATTACGGTGGGTGAACAAATTACTGTCGAGCAATTGATAGAAAAGCGAATAATTATGAGATTATCTAGGCATGATCATGTATATAGGCATCACGTCCATAACAAGTAGACCGACTCCTGCCTGCATCTACTACTATTACTCCACACATCGACCGACTCCTGCCTGCATCTAGAGTATTAAGTTCACAAAGAACGGAGTAATGCCTTAAGCAAGATGACAATGATGTAGAGGCATAAACTCATGCAATATGATATAAACCCCATCTTTTTATCCTCGATGGCAACAATACAATACGTGCCTTGCAACCCTTTCTGTCACTGGGTAAGGATACCGCAAGATTGAACCCAAAGCTAAGCACTTCTCCCATGGCAAGAAAGATCAATCTAGTAGGCCAAACCAAACTGATAATTCGAAGAGACTTGCAAATATAACTCAATCATACATAAAAGAATTCAGAGAAGATTCAAATATTATTCATAGATAAACTTGATCATAAACCCACAATTCATCGGGTCTCGACAAACACACCGCAAAAAGAGTTTACATCGAATAGATCTCCACAAGAGAGGGGGAGAACATTGTATTGAGATCCAAAAAGGGAGAAGAAGCCACCTAGGTAATAACTATGGACACGTAGGTTTGTGGTAAACTACTCACAACTCATCGGAGGGGCAAGGATGTTGATGTATAGAGGCCCTCCATGGTCGATTCCCGCTCCGGCAGAACGTCGGCGAAGGCTCCAAGATGGGATCTCGCGGATACAGAAGGTTACGGTGGTGGAAATTGTGTTTCGTCTCCTCCCTGGATGTATTCGGGGTACGTAGGTATATATAGGAGGAAGAAGTACGTCGATGGACGCCCGAGGGGCCCACAAGACAGGGGGTGCGCCATACAGGGGGGTGCCCTCCTATCTCGTGGGAGCCTCGGCTGCTTCTTGACTTGCACTCCAAGTCCTCTGGATCACGTTCGTTCCAAAAATCACGCTCCCGAAGGTTTCATTCCGTTTGGACTCCGTTTGATATTCCTTTTCTTCGTAATACTAAAATAGGCAAAAAAACAACAATACGGGCTAGGCCTCCGGTTAGTAGGTTAGTCCCAAAAATGATATAAATGTGTAAAATAAAGCCCATAAACATCCAAAAGGGGTAATATAATACTATGGGACAATCAAAAATTATAGATACGTTGGAGACGTATCAATAGCCTCCACACAAAATCTAACCGTTACACACAACTTACCAATCTCGGTGGGACCGAATCATGAAACTCGGTTGGACCGATTTAGCAAATAATGTGACCGTTAGGATTTTCGGTGGGACCGACATGTCAACTTAGTGGGACCGATGTGGTTAGGGTTAGGGCATAACATAATCTCGGTGAGACCGATTACACAAACTCGGTGGGACCAATTTTGGTAATAAGCTAACCAGAGAGTTGGTCAGGCAAACTCAGTGGGACCGATTTGCTCATCTCGGTTGGACTGAAACGTTACAAAAGGGAAACAGAGAGTTTGCATTGCAATCTCAGTGGGACCGATCGCTCATCTTGGTTGGACCTAAACATTACGAAGGGAAATAGAGAGATTACAATCCCATCTCGGTGAGACCGAGATCCCTATTGGTGAGAGCGATTTGATTAGGGTTTGTGGCAGTGGCTATGACATCTGAACTCGGTGGAGCCAGATAGAAAGAATCGGTGGGGCCGAGTTTGACTTTTGGTTTGGGTCATATGTGGATGTGAGAAAGTAGTTGAGGGCTTTGGAGCATATCACTAAGCATTTTGAGCAAGAGCCTCATTAAGCAACACCTCATCCCTCCTTGATAGTATTGGCTTTTCCTATAGACTCAATGTGATCTTGGATCACTAAAATAGAAAATGTAGAGTCTTGTGCTTTGAGATTGAGCCAATCCTTTTGTCCTTAGCATTTTGAGGGATCCACTTTTGTCATCCATGGCATGCCAATCATTGAGCTTTCCTGAAATATTTATCTTGAAATAGCATTAGCTCAATGAGCTATATGTTGTTAGGAATTACCAAAACCACCCAGGGATAGTTGCACTTTCACTATCATCCTCGGGAATATCAAGAATAAAAAAGTCCGTTAAGATAGTAACATTTGCAACCACAACAGGCACATCCTCACAAACACCGACATGTATAGCGGTTGATTTATCGGCCATTTGCAAGGATATTTCAGTAGGTGCCAACTTATTCAATTCAAGTCTACGATATAAAGAGAGAGGCATAACACTAACACCGGCTCCAAGATCACATAAAGCAGTTTTAACATAATTCCTTCTAATGGAGCATGGTATAGTTGGTACTCCTGGATCTCCAAGTTTCTTAGGTATTCCACCCTTAAAAGTATAATTAGCAAGCATGGTGGAAATTTCAGCTTCTGGTGTCTTTTTATTTGTAACAATATCTTTCATGTACTTAACATAAGGATTCATTTTAAGCATATCAGTAAAACACATACGCAAAAAGATAGGCCTAATCATTTCAGCAGAGCGCTCAAAATCCCCATCATCCTTATTCTTGGATGGTTTAGGAGGAAAAGGCATGGGTTTCTAAACCCATGGTTCTCTTTCTTTACCGTGCTTCCTAGCAATGAAGTCTCTTTTATCATAACATTGATTCTTTGATTGTGGGTTATCACGATCAATAACAGGTTCAAAATCTACATTATTGTTATTGCTAGGTTGAGCATCAACATGAACATTATCATTAACATCATCACTGGGTTCATGTTCATTACCAGATTGTGTTTCAGCATCAGAAATAGAAATATCATTAGGATTCTCAGGTGTATCAACAACAGGTTCACTAGAAGCATGCAAAGTCCTATCATTTTTCTTCTTATTCTTTTTAGAAGGACTAGGTGCATCAACATTATTTCTCTGGGAATCTTGCTCAATTCTCTTAGGGTGGCCCTCAGGATACAAAGGTTCCTGAGTCATTCTACCACCTCTAGTCATAACCCTCACACCATTATCATTTTTCTTATCATTTAATTCATTGAGCAAATCATTTTGAGCTTTAAGCACTTGTTCTACTTGAGTGGTAACCATAGAAGCATGTTTACTAATAAGTTTAAGTTCACCTTTAACTCTAGACATATAATCACTCAAGTGTTCAATCATATAAGCATTACGTTTCAATTGTCTACCAACATAAGCATTGAAGTTTTCTTGTTTAACAATAAAATTATCAAACTCATCTAAGCATTGGCTAGCAGACTTATAACAAGGAATATCACCTTCATCAAATCTATAGAGAGAGTTTACCTTTACTACCTGTGTCGGGTTATCAAGACCATGTATTTCTTCAATAGGCGGTAAATTCTTAACATCTTCAGCTTTAATACCCTTCTCTTTCATAGATTTCTTTGCTTCTTGCATATCTTCAGGACTGAGAAATAGAATACCCCTTTTCTTTGGAGTTGGCTTAGGAGTTGGTTCATGAAGTGTCCAATTGTTTTCATTAGTCAACATATTATTCAATAACAATTCAACTTGATCAACAGTTCTTTCCTTGAAAACACAACCAGCACAACTATCCATGTGGTCTCTGGAAGCATCGGTTAGTCCATTATAAAAGATATCAAGTATTTCATTTTTCTTGAGAGAATGATCAGGCAAAGCATTAAGTAATCAGAGAAGCCTCCCCCAAGCTTGTGGGAGACTCTCTTCTTCAATTTGCACAAAATTATATATTTCCCTTAAAGCAGCTTGTTTCTTATGAGCAGGGAAATATTTAGCAGAAAAGTAATAAATCATATCCTGGCGACTACGCACACAAGCAGGATCAAAAGAATTAAACCAAGTTTTAGCATCACCCTTTAATGAGAATGGAAATAACTTGAGGATATAGTAGTAATGGGTTTTCTCATCATTAGTGAATAGGATGGCTATATCATTCAGTTTAGTAAGATGTGCCATAATAGTCTTAGATTCATAGCCATAAAAAGGATCAGATTCAACCAAAGTAATTATCTCAGGATCGATAGAGAAATCATAATCCTTATTAGTAATAAAGATAGGTGAAGTAGCAAAAGCAGGGTCATATTTCATTCTAGCATTTAGAGACTTTTCTTTCAGCTTAGCTAACAATTTCTTAAGATCAGATCTATCATTGCAAGCAAAAAAATCTCTAGCATTTTCTTCATCCATAACATAACCCTCAGACACAATAGGCAATTCATATATAGGGGGAGAATCTTCATCATCACTTTCATCTATATTATCAGTTTCAATAATTTCATTCTCTCTAGCCCTAGCAAGTTGTTCATCAAGAAATTCACCTAATGGCACAGTATTATCAAGCATAGAAGTAGTTTCATCATAAGTATCATGCATAGCAGAAGTGGCATCATCAATAACATGCGACATATCAGAATTAATAGCAGAAGCAGGTTTAGGTGTCGCAAGCTTACTCAAAACCGAAGGTGAATCAAGTGCAGAGCTAGATGGCAGTTCCTTACCTCCCCTCATAGTTGAGGGAAAAATCTTAGTTCTTTCGTCTTTCAAGTTCCTCATAGTGATCAGCAGATATAAATCCCAAGTGACTCAAAGAATAGAGATATGCTCCCCGGCAACGGCTCTAGAAAATAGTCTTGATAACCCACAAGTATAGGGGATCGCAACAATTTTTGAGGGTAGAGTATTCAACCCAAATTTGTTGACTCGACACAAGGGGAGCCAAAGAATATTCTCAAGTTTTATCAGTTGAGTTATCAATTCAACCACACCTGGATAACTTAATATCTGCAGCAAAGTATTTAGTAGAAAAGTAGTATGGAAGTAACGGTAACAGTGGCAAAAGTAAGAGTAGCAGTTTTGTAGTAATTGTAACAGTGGCAACGGTAAAGTAACTAAGCAAAGATCAATATGTGAAAAGCTCATAGGCATTGGATCAGTGATGGATAATTATGTCGGATGCGATTCCTCATGCAATAGTTATAACATAGGGTGACACAGAACTAGCTTCAGTTCATCAATGTAATGTAGGCATGTATTCCGAATATAGTCATACATGCTTATGGAAAATAACTTGCATGACATCTTTTGTCCTACCCTCCCCTGGCAGCGGGGTCCTATTGGAAACTAAGGGATATTAAGGCCTCCTTTTAATAGAGTACCAGACCAAAGCATTAACACTTAGTGAATACATGAACTCCTCAAACTATGGTCATCACCGGGAGTAGTCCCGATTATTATCACTTCGGGGTTGCCGGATCATAACACATAGTAGGTGAATATTGACTTGCAAGATAGGATCAAGAACTCACATATATTCATGAATACATAATAGGTTCAGATCTGAAATCATGGCACTCAGGCCCTAGTGACAAGCATTAAGCATAGCAAAGTCATAGCAACATCAATCTCAGAACATAATGGATACTAGGGATCAAACCCTAACAAAACTAACTCGATTACATGATAAATATCATCCAACCCATCACCGTCTAGCAAGCCTACGATGGAATTACTCACGCACGGCGGTGAGCATCATGAAATTGGTGATGGAGGATGGTTGATGATGACGACGGCGACGGATTCCCCTCTCTGGAGCCCCGAACGGACTCTAGATTAGCCCTCCCGAGAGAGATTAGGGCTTGGCGGTGGCTCTGTATCGTAAAACGCGATGAATCCTTCTCTCTGATTTTTTTCTCCCCGAATGTGAATATATAGAGTTGGAGTTGAGGTCGGCGGAGCATCAGGGGGCCCACGAGACAGGGGGCGCGCCCAGGGGGTAGGGCGTGCGCCCCACCCTCGTGGACAGGGTGTGGCCCCCCTGGTCTCGATTCTTTTGCCAGTATCTTTTATTAATTCCAAAAATATTCTCCGTGAAGTTTCAGGTCATTCTGAGAACTTTTATTTTTGCACAAAAATAACACCATGGCAATTCTGCTGAAAACAGCGTCAGTCCGAGTTAGTTCCATTCAAATCATGCAAGTTAGAGTCCAAAACAAGGGCAAAAGTGTTTGGAAAAGTAGATACGATGGAGACGTATCACAACATCACCACTAAACTATTTTCACTGGCGCCATATTGGTGGCGTTGGGTCTTTACGCCAGCAAGGCACTTTTTGCCATGCCATAGCTAGGCTTTTTCCCCACTAGTGTATAATTTTTTAGTCAAATCTTGGGTCATAGTTGGACACACAATGCTAAGGGGGCCAATAAATCTGGATAGAGGTAGTAAGCTCTTATAAACAAACTAGACCATTGCATGGTTTCAATTCAAACTCCATCTCGAGTTTAAACTATTGGATAAATGTTGAACACATGGCATAGTCACTAATTTCATAGAGGCTAAGTTAATGATAGTCCCTATGGAAGAATTCAACATATACTGTGGTCGGGGTTCTCGCACGGTTGTTCCTTACCAATCATGTCGTAGGTGTGTGTGTGTGTGTGTGTGTGTGTGTGTGTGTTTGTATTGGGTCACCCTGTTATTTCTGACTAACCGGGCAATTCTCTTCTTTTTAATGAAATGACTGAAGGAAATATATCCTAGAGGCAATAATAAAGTTGTTATTTTATATTTCCTTATTCATGATAAATGTTTATTTTCCATGCTAGAATTGTATTAACCGGTAACTTGATACATGTGTGAATACATAGACAAAACACCGTGTCCCTAGTATGCCTCTACTAGACTAGCTCATTGATCAAAGATGGTTAAGTTTCCCAGCCATGGACATGTGTTTTCATTTGATGAACGGGATAACATCATTAGGAGAATGATGTGATGGACAATACCCATCCGTTAGCTTAGCATAATGATCGTTCAGTTTTATCGCTACTGCTTTGTTCATGTCAAATACATATTCCTCTGACTATGAGATTATGCAACTCCCGGACACCGGAGTAATGCTTTTTGTGCTATCAAACGTCACAACGTAACTGGGTGATTATAAAGATGCTCTACAGGTATCTCCGAAGGTGTTTGTTGGGTTTGACATAGATCGAGATTAGGATTTGTCACTCCGAGTATCGAAGAGGTATCTCTGGGCCCTCTCGGTAATGCACATCATATGAAGCCTTGCAAGCAATGTGACTAACAAGTTAGTTGCGGGATGATGCACTACGGAACAAGTAAAGAGACTTGCCAGTAACAAGACTGAACTAGATATGAAGATACCGATGACCGAATCTCGGGCAAGTAACATACCGATGACAAAGGGAATAACGTATGGTGACATTGCGGTTCGACCGATAAATATCATCATGGAATATGTGGGAAACAATATGACCATCCATGTTCCACTATTGGTTATTGACCGAACAGGTGTCTCAGTCATGTCTACATAGTTCTCAAACCCGTAGGGTCCGCACGCTTAACGTTCGATGACAATATGTATTATATGAGTTATGTGTTTTGGTGACCGAAGGTTGTTCGGAGTCCCGGATGAGATCACGGACATGACGAGGAGTATCAAAATGGTCGAGAGGTAAAGATTGATATATTGGAAGGTAGTATTCGGACACTAGAAGGGTTATGAAATGTATCGGGTACTTACCGGAGTACCGGAGGGGTTATCGGAACCCCCTGGGGAAAGATATGGGCCATATGGGCCATAGGAGGGAGGCACACCAGCCCATAAGGGGTTAACGCGCCCGCCACAAGGGAGGAGGCTGAATTGGATTAGGGAAGGGGGCGGCTGTGACGCCCCCGATTCAATCGTATACTAATCATACACGCAAACGTGTACGATCAAGATCAGGGACTCACGGGAAGATATCACAACACAACTCTAAAAATAAAATAAGTCATACAAGCATCATAATACAAGCCAGGGGCCTCGAGGGCTCGAATACAAGTGCTCGATCATAGACGAGTCAGCGGAAGCAACAATATCTGAGTACAGACATAAGTTAAACAAGTTTGCCTTAAGAAGGCTAGCATAAACTGGGATACAGATCGAAAGAGGCGCATGCCTCCTACCTGGGATCCTCCTAAACTACTCCTGGTCGTCGTCAGCGGGCTGCATGTAGTAGTAGGCACCTCCGGTGTAGTAGGAGTCGTCGTCGACGGTGGCGTCTGGCTCCTGGGCTCCAGCATCTGGTTGCAACAACCAGGAAGAAAGGAAAGGGGAAAAAGGGGGAGAAAGCAACCGTGAGTACTCATCCGAAGTACTCGCAAGCAAGGAACTGCACTACATATGCATGGGTATATGTGTAAGGAGGCCATATCAGTGGACTGAACTGCAGAATGCCAGAATAAGAGGGGGATAGCTAGTCCTATCGAAGACTATGCTTCTGGCAGCCTCCGTCTTGCAGCATGTAGAAGAGAGTAGACAGAAGTCCTCCAAGTAGCATCTCCAAGTAGCATCTCCAGTAGCATCTCCAAGTAGCATCTCCAGTAGCATCGCATAGCATAATCCTACCCGGCGATCCTCCCCTCGTCGCCCTGTGGAAAAGCGATCACCGGGTTGTCTGTGGAACTTGGAAGGGTGTGTTTTATTAAGTATCCGGTTCTAGTTGTCATAAGGTCAAGGTACAACTCCAAGTCGTCCAGTTACCGAAGATCACGGCTATTCGAATAGATTAACTTCCCTGCAGGGGTGCACCACATAACCCAACACGCTCGATCCCATTTGGCCGGACACACTTTCCTGGGTCATGCCCGGCCTCGGAAGATCAACATGTCGCAGCCCCACCTAGGCACAACAGAGAGGTCAGCACGCTGGTCTAAATCCTATGCGCGCAGGGGTCTGGGCCCATCGCCCATTGCACACCTGCACGTTGCGAGGGCGGCCGGAAGCAGACCTAGCAACCTCCATTACAAAGGAAGTTGCATTAACGAAGTCCAACCCGGCGCGCGCCGCTCAGTCGCTAACGTCAAGAAGGCTTCGGCTGATCCCACGATGCCGGGATACCCATAACTAATCCCGCGTAGATGGTTAGTGCGTATAGACCAAATGGCCAGACTCAGATCAAATACCAAGATCTCGTTAAGCGTGTTAAGTATCCGCGAACGCCGAACAGGGCCAGGCCCACCTGTCTCCTAGGTGGTCTTAACCTGCCCTATCGCTCCGCCACAAAGTAACAGTCGGGGGCCGTCGGGAACCCAGGCCCACCTCTACCGGGATGGAGCCACCTGTCCTTTCAGCCCCCTCATCAGAATCACTTGCGGGTACTCATCGAGCTGACCCGACTTTAGTCACCATCTGTATAGTATGTATGTATGTATGTATAGTATATACCCGTGATCACCTCCCGAGTGATCACAGCCCAATAGTATAGCAAGGCAGACTGACAAGAATGTAGGGCCAATGATGATAAACTAGCATCCTATACTAAGTATTTAGGATTGCAGGTAAGGTATCAACAGATGTAGCAACAATGCCAGGCTATGCATCAGAATAGGATTAACGGAAAGCAGTAACATGCTACACTACTCTAATGCAAGCAGTATAGAGGAGAATAGGCGATATCTGGTGATCAAGGGGGGGCTTGCCTGGTTGCTCTGGCAAGAGAGAGGGGTCGTCACGGGGTCTACCGAAGAGAAGAGGGGGGAGAAACAGTAAATACATAGCAAGCAAGTGCATAACAGGATAACAGGCAGAGCTAGACGTGTTCTAATGCGGTATGAGGTGATACCGGTGAAGGGGGGAAGCATCCGGGAAGTATTCCCGGGGTTCCGTGTTTTCGGGCAGAGGAGCCGAAGGGGGAAAGTTGTGAGCTCAATAGGTTAGGGGGGTGTGGCGGACAAACGGGTTGCGTATCCGAAATCGTCTCGTCGTTCTGAGCAACTTTCATGTTGAAAATAATTTAATCCGAGCTATAGATTAAAAGATATGATTTTCTAAAGATTTTATTAATTTCTGAGATTTAATTAATTATTTAAATTAATTCGAAAATGGATTTATGACATCAGCATGATGTCATGCTGATGTCAGAAATCAACAGGGTTGACTAGTTAACCTGACGTGTGGGTCCCAGCTGTCATTGACTGTTTAGTTAATTAGGACTTAGCTAATCTAATTACTGTTTAATTAACTAACTAGTTAATTAGATTAATTTAAACAGGACTAATTAACTTAATTAATTCACTAATTAATTAACTAATTAATTATTAATTTTATTAATTCATTTTCATTTATTTTATTTTATCTTATAAAACATTCTGGGGCGGGGGCCCCCACATGTCATAGGGCCATAGGGGCCCTAGTGGGCGCCGGGTTCGCGGGCGCAGGGGCAGCGCCCGAACGAGTGGGCGGACAGGGCCGCAGCGGGTGGGTACGGGCGCCATAGGGCACCGACGACCACGGCAGGCCTCGCCGGCGGCCACGGCGGGGCAGGAGAAGCAGGGGCGCGAGACGGGGTGCGGGGAGGCCAGGCCGGGCGCGACGGGCGCGGAGCGTGGCCGGGCGCGACGGGCGCGGAGCGTGGCCGGGCGCGGCAGGCCTCGTGGCCAGGGCGCAACGGGTGGCCGGCCACAGCGGCAGAGCAGCGGGGTGCAGGCGCGCACGCGTCGGCGCACCAGGAGGGGGTCGGCCACGGCGCGGGCGCACGGGGCGCGCACAGCGTGCGGACGGCACGGGCACAGGGCGGCGGCAGGGGGGCCGCGGGTGGAGGCGAGGCGGCTGGCCGTGTGGGGCAAGACGGGGAGGAAGAGGCCACGGCGGGACGAGCGACGCGTGCGGTAGGGAGGCACGAGCGCCTGTGCGCGGCGGTGATCGCAGGGAAGGAGGAGAAGAAGAGGAGGGAGCCTCACAGTGGTTCGCAGGGAACGGGGCAACGGGGGTTGAGGAGGTCGACGGGGACGACGCACGCAGGGGAGGCAGACTGGCGAGGGAGTGTTCGGACGAGGCGGCTCCGACGTGGTCCAGCGGCGTCGGGGGCGACGAGGCCTGGTGTAGGCCGTCGTGGGAGGTGATGAGGAGGCGGCGAGGTCCGGCGATGGGCGTCACCAGCGACGGGGCGCAGGGGAGGGGGGCCGACGCGGGCGTCGAGGCGATGGGGTGCCCGACGACGGGGTCGGGGCGCTGGCGTCGCGAGGTAGGGGAAGCGGGCTCGTCCCCGATCCAGATCGGATCGGGAAGGGGAGAGGAGAGATGTGGGAAGTGGGGGTGTGCGGTCGGGTTGGTTAGGGATTCGGTGCCTGGGGGGATAAGGCAGTGCGGGGGGGGGGGTGGCTGGGCCGGCCCGTTCGGGCGGTGGAGGCCAGCTGGGCCACTTGGCCCAGCGGGGTAGGGGGGGTTTCTGTTGTTTTACTTTTGTTTTGTTTTCCTTTTATTAGTTTTCTATTTTATTTTCTATATAATTTTGTTTTATAAAATATACAAGTAGTACCTAATTTAGTGTTACAAAATACCCCAATGCCACAAAAAGTTTGGTGACAAAATAAAATAGTTTAGTAATTTATTAATTGTAAAAGGCATATAATTAATTGTTTTTGCTACTGTTTAAATCTTTATAGTTCGTTTAAGCATTTTATAAAAGCTTGGTTTCTCCACCATAATTGCTTACGATTTATTTGAAACAACCCGAACATTTTAGTTTTAATTTTTTTTGAAAACTTTTGTTGTTTGCTTTTCTTTTGAATTTGAAAGCGAATCGGTTCCGAACTAACGCGAGATTAGCAACAGTAACCGTGGTGACGTGGCATCATTAACGGAGGTTTACTATAGCTTAATTATCCGGGCGTCACAGCGGCGCCCCCTTTCCTTCTCCTATTCCCTCCGCTTCCCCCTTTCCCCCTTCGGTAAAAGGAAGGGGGGGTGTGAACCCAGCTAGGAGTCCAAGTGGGACTCCTCCCACTTGGGGCGCGCCTAGGGCCGGCCTCCTCTCCCTCCCTCCTTTATATATGGGGGGCAGCCCTAAAGAACACACCAATTGCTCTAAGCCATGTGCGGCGCCCCCCTCCACAGTTTACGCCTCTGATCATATTCTCGCGGTGCTTAGGCGAAGCCCTGTGTGGATCACATCACCATCACCATCACCATGCCGTCGTGCTGTCGGAACTCATCTACTCCTTCGACCCTCAGCTGGATCAAGAGCTCGAGGGACGTCATCGTGCTGAACATGTGCAGAACTCGAAGGTGTCATATGTTCGATACTCGATCGATCAAAATGAGAAGACGTTCGACTACATCAACCGCGTTAAGCAAACACTTCCGCTTTTGGTCTATGAGGGTACGTGGATACACTCTCCCCCTTTCGTTGCTATGCATCTCCTAGATAGATCTTGCGTGAGCATAGGATTTTTTTTGAAATTGCATGCTACGTTTCCCGACAGTGGCATCGGAGCCAGGTCTATGCGTAGATGATATGCATGAGTAGAATACAAAGAGTTGTGGGCGGTGATCGTCATACTGCTTACCACCAATGTCTTATTTTGATTCGGCGGTATTGTTGGATGAAGCGGCCCGGACCAACCTTACATGACCACTTTCATGAGACCGGTTCCACCGACAGACATGCAACTAGTTTTGCATAAAGGTGGCTGGCGGGTGTCTGTTTCTCCAACTTTAGTTGAATCAAATTTGACTGCGGCCGGTTCTTGTTGAAGGTTAAAGCAACAAACTTGATAAATCACCATTGTGGTTTTGTGCCATAGGTAAGAACGGTTCTTGCTAGAAGCCCGTAGCAGCCACGTAAAACTTGCAACAACAAAGTAGAGGACGTCTAACTTGTTTTTGCAGGGCATGTTGTGATGTGATATGGTCAAGACATGATGTGATATATGTTGTTGTATGAGATGATCGTGTTTTGTAAAAGTTATCGGCAACTGGCAGGAGCCTTATGATTGTCGCTTTATTGTATGAAATAGAAACGCCATGTAATTGCTTTACTTTATCACTAAGAAGTAGCAATAGTCGCAGTAGCAATAGTTGGCGAGACGACCATGACGCTATGATGGAGATCAAGGTGTCAAGCCGGTGACAATGGAGATCATGACGTTGCTTTGGTGACGTAGATCAAAAGCACAAGATGATGATGGCCATATCATGTCACATATTTTGATAGCATGTGATGTTTATCTTTATGCATCTTATTTTGCTTAGTACGGCGGTAGCATTATAAGACGATCCCTTACCTAAATTTCAAGGTATAAGTGTTCTCCTCGAGTATGCACCGTTGTGAAAGTTCTTCGTGCTGAGACACCATGTGATGATCGGGTGTGATAAGCTCTACGTTCAAATACAACAGGTGCAAGCCAGTTTTGCACATGCGGAATACTCGGATTAAACTTGACGAGCCTAGCATGTACAGAACGGCCTCAGAACACTGGAGACCGAAAGTTCGAACGTGAATCATATAGTGGATATGATCAACATAGAGATGTTCACCATTGATGACTACTCCATCTCACGTGATGATCAGACATGGTTTAGTTGATTTGGATCACGTATTATTTAGATGACTTGAGGGATGTCTATCTAAGTGGGGGTTCTTAAGTAATTTGATCAATTGAACTTAAATTTATCATGAACTTAATCCTAATAGTATTTGAATGTCTATGTTGTAGATCAATAGCTCGCGATATAGCTCCCTATGTTTTTGATATGTTCCTAGAGAAAACTAAGTTGAAATATGATAGTAGCAATGATGCAGACTGGGTCCGTGATCTGAGGATTATCCTCATTGCTGCACAGAAGAATTATGTCCTTGATGCACTGATAGATGACAGACCTATTGCAGGAGCAGATGCAGACGTTATGAACGTTTGGCAAGCTCGATATGGTGACTACTTGATAGTTTAGTGCACCATGCTTTACGGCTTAAAACCGAAACTTCAAAGACATTTTGAACGCCATGGAACATATGAGATGTTCCAAGAGCTGAAATTGGTATTTCAGACTCATGCCCGTGTTGAGAGGTATGAGACCTCTAACAAATACTTTGCCTACAAGATGGAGGAGAATAGCTCAGCTAGTGAGCATGTACTCAGAATGTCTAGGAACTACAATCACTTGAATCAAGCGGGAGTTAATCTTCCAGATAAGATAGTGATTGACAGAGTTCTCTAGTCACTATCACCAAGTTATTGGAAATTCATGATGAAGTATAATATGCAAGGGATGACGAAAGCGATTCCCGCTCTTCATGATGCTGAAATCGACGAAGGTAGAAATCAAGAAAAAGCATCAAGTGTTGATGATTAAACAAGACCACTAGTTTCAAGAAAAGGGCAAAGGGAAATAAAGGGAACTTCAAGAAGAATGGCAACCAAGTTGCCACTCCCAGGAAGAAACCCAAAGCTGGACCTAAGCCTGAAGCTGAGTGCTTCTACTGCAAAGGAGATGGTCACTGGAAGCGGAAATACCCCAAATATTTGGCAGATAAGAAGGATGGCAAAGTGAACAAAGGTATATTTGATATACATGTTATTGATGTGGACCTTACTATTGCTCATAGTAGCCCCTGGGTATTTGATACCTGTTCTGTTGCTAAGATTAGTAACTCGAAATAGGAGTTGCAGAATAAATGGAGACTAGTTGAGGGTGAAGTGATGATGTGTGTTGGGAGTGGTTCCAAAATTGATATGATCATCATCGCACACTCCCTATACTATCGGGATTAGTGTGAACCTAAATAAATGTTATTTGGTGTTTGCGTTGAGCATGAACAAGATAGGACCATGTTTATTGCAATACGGTTATTCATTTAAGATAGAGAATAATTGTTATTCTATTTACATGAATAACACCTTCTATGGTCATACACCCAATGTTAATGGTTTATTGAGTCTCGATCATAGTGATACACATATTCATAATGTTGATGCCAAAAGATGCAAAGTTGATAATTATAGTGCAACATATTTGTGGCACTACCTTTTAGGTCATATTGGTGTAAAGCGCATGAAGAAACTCCATGAAATGATTATGAATCATTTGATACTTGCGAACCATGCCTCATGGGCAAGATGACTAAAATTCCGTTCTCCAGAACAATGGAGCGAGCCAGTGACTTATTGAAATTAATATATATCAATGTATGCAGTCTGATGAGTGTTGAGGCTCAAGGCGGGTATCGTTATTTTCTGACCTTCACAAATGATTTGAGCAGATATGGGTATATCTACTTAATGAAACACATGTCTGAAATATTTGAAAAGTTCAAAGAATTTCAGAGTGAAGTGAAGAATCATCATAACAAGAAAATAAAGTTTCTACGATGTGATCGTGGAGGTGAATATTTGAGTTACGAGTTTGGCCTTCATTTAAAACAATGTGGAATAGTTTCACAACTCACGCCACCTGGAACACCACGGCGTAATGGTGTGTCAGAACGTCGTAAACTGTACTTTATTAGATATGGTGCGATCTATGATGTCTCTTACCGATTTACCACTATCATTTTGGGGTTATGCATTAGAGACAGTTGCATTCACATTAAACAGGGCATCGTCAAAATCCGTTGGGACGACACCGTATGAACTGTGGTTTGGCTATAAACATAAGATGTCGTTTCTTAAAATTTGGGGATACAATACTTATGTCAAAAGGCTTCAGCCTGATAAGCTCAAACCTAAATCAGAGAAGTGCGTATTCATAGGATACCCTAAAGAAACAATTGGGTACACCTTCTACCATAGATCCGAAGGCAAGATCTTTGTTGCCAAGAATGGAACCTTTCTAAAGAAGGAGTTTCACTCGAAAGAAGTGAGTGGGAGGAGAGTAGAACTTGATGAGGTAATTGTACCTTCTCTCAATTTGGGAAGTAGCTCGTGCGAGAAATCTGTTCCCATGATGCCTACACCAACTAGAGAGGAAGCTAATGATAATGATCATGAAACTTCATATCAAGTTACTACTGAACCTTGTGGGTAAACCAGAGCACGATCTGCGCCAGAGTGGTATGTCAATCCTATTCTAGAAGTCATGTTACTTGACCATGACGAACCTACAAACTATGAAGAAGCTATGATGAGCCCGGATTCCGATAAATGGCTTGAGGCCATGAAATCTGAGATAGGATCCATGTATAAAGAACAAAGTATGAACTTTGGTGGATTTGCCCGATGATCGGCAATCCATAGAGAATAAATGGATCTTCAAGAAGAAGACCGACGCTGATAGTAATGTTACTGTCTACAAAGCTCGACTTGTCGCAAAAGGTTTTCGACAAGTTCAAGGGGTTGACTACGATGAGACTTTCTCAAC
Organism: Triticum aestivum; assembly: GCF_018294505.1. NCBI lineage: Eukaryota > Viridiplantae > Streptophyta > Magnoliopsida > Poales > Poaceae > Triticum > Triticum aestivum. The sequence goes on along the minus strand of NC_057807.1, from coordinate 605,914,868 downwards.
CGTAGCGATGCTTAAGTCCGTCTGAATCATGTTAGTAATTCCTACATTTTATGAAATATGGCAAATGGATGTCCAAAACGCATTCCTTAAATGGACATCTCTAATAAGAGTTGTATATGATGCAACTAGAAGGTTTTTTTGATCCTAAAGGTGCTAACAAAGTGTGCGAGTTCTAGCGATCAATCAATGGACTGGTGCAAGCATCTCGGAGTTGGAATATACACTTTGATGAGGTGATCAATGCATATGGTTTTATACAGACTTACAGTGAAGCCTGTATTTACAAGAAAGTGAGTGGGAGCTCGGTAGCATTTCTGATATTATATGTGGATAACATATTGTTGATTGGAAATGATATAGAACTTCTCGATAGCATGAAAGGATACTTGAATAAGTATTTTTCAACGGAAAACCTCGGTGAAGCTATTTACATATTGGGCACCAAGATCTATAGAGATAGATCAAGACGCTTGATAAGATTTGCAATGAGTACAACCTTGATAAGATTTTGAAGTAGTTCAAAATGGAGCAGTCAAAGAAGGAGTTCTTGCTTGTGTTGCAATGTATAAAGTTGAGTAAGACTCAAAACCCGACCATAGCAGAAAATAGAAAGAGAATGAAAGTCACTCCCTATGCCTCAGTCATAGGTTCTATAAAGTATTGCTATGATGTGTACCAAACCTATTGTGTACCTTATCATGAGTTTGGCAAGGGGGTACGATAGTGATCCAGGAGTGGATCACTGGACATCGGTCAAAGTTATCCTTAGTTACCTAAGAGGACTAAGGAAATATTTCTCGATTATGGAGGTGATAAAGAGTTTGTTGTAAAGAGTCACATCGATGAAAGCTTTTACACTGATCCGGATGACTCTGAGTCTCAATATGGATACATATTGAAAGTGGGAGCAATTAGCTAGATTAGCTCCATGCAGAGCATTGTAGACATAGAAAATTTGAAAAATACATACGGCTCTGAATGTGGCAGACCTGTTGACTAAACTTCTCTCACAAGCAAAACATGATCACACCTTAGTTAATCACATAACGATGTGAACTAGATTATTGACTCTAGTAAACTCTTTGGGTGTTGATCACATGGCATTGTGAAGTATGGGTGTTAATCACATACAGATGTGAACTATTGGTGTTAAATCACATGGCGATGTGAACTAGATTATTGACTCTAGTGCAAGTGGGAGACTGAAGGAAATATGCCCCAGAGGCAATAATAAAGTTGTTATTTTATATTCCCTTATTCATGATAATTTTTTATTATTCATGCTAAAATTGTATTAACCGGAAACTTGATACATGTGTGAATACATAGACAAAACACCGTGTCCCTAGTATGCCTCTACTAGACTAGCTCGTTGACCAAAGATGGTTAAGTTTCCTAGCCATGGACATGTGTTGTCATTTGATGAATCGGATCACATCATTAGGAGAATGATGTGATGGACAATACCCATCCAATTAGCTTAGCATAATGATTGTTCAGTTTTATTTCTACTGCTTTCTTCATGTCAAATACATATTCCTCTGACTATGAGATTATGCAACGCCCGAACACCGGGGGAATGCTTTATGTGCTATCAAACGTCACAACGTAACTGGGTGATGATAAAGATGCTCTACAGGTATCTCCGAAGGTGTTTATTAGGTTGACATAGATCGAGATTAGGATTTGTCACTCCGAGTATCGGAGAGGTATCTCTGGGCCCTCTCGGTAATGCACATCATATGAAGCCTTGCAAGCAATGTGACTAATGAGTTAGTTGCGGGATGATGCTCTATGTAACGAGCAAAGAGACTTGCCGGTAACGAGACTGAACTAGGTATGAAGATACTGACGGTTAAACCTCGGGCAAGTAACATACCGATGACAAAGGGAATAACGTATGTAGACATTTGTAAGGGCATATTTATCCCCAAGATGTTTTGGTGATTGATGACAATGCTTTTGCGGACTAATCATGTGCATTAAGTTATTTCATAGATTCATCCTTTGGCACGAGACGATTACCTCCCCTCGGTGTTTTATTCAAGACAGTGTAGCTCCTTCGTTTCTCTGTTGGTGGACTAGTTTCGTAGGAGTCACCGTACTATCAAGAGGGGATCCACTTTGGTAAGGCTAGGGTGGAATCAACACATACACATCCTTATCACACCCAATGTTTCTTTCCGCTTCATTGGAGCTACCTTTCCTATCTGTGCCTGTCCTGTCCTTTCCCAGCGGTAGTACCGCGGTCCTCAGCGGTAGTACCGCCGAAGCACATCAAGCGGTAGTACCGCTCCCCGAGCGGTAGTACCGCTTGCGGTATTCGGCGTAGTACCGCAGTGGTTCCGGGCTACTACCGCCTCGACTCGAGACCGCTGTTTTTCGTGTCAGGTTTTACGGTACTAGTAGCGGCAGTAGTGGCGGTAGTACCGCTCCAAGCGGTAGTACCACAAATACTTCCGCGGTAGTACCGCTCTGGGGCCAGGACCCTGCATCCCTCGTCAGCGCGGCAGTACCGCTGGGAGGGAGCGGTAGTACCGCTTATCAGCGGTAGTACCGTCCTGCCCAAGCGGTAGTACCGCTCTGTGCGTGGCTGTTTGGGGGGGAGGGGGGTAACGGTTGGATTGTTTCCCCCACTATATAAAGGTGTCTTATTCCCCAAAGTTGACCTACCTCTTCCCCCAAAAGCTCCATTGTTGCTCCAAGCTCCATTTTCGCCCGATCTCTCTCCCTAGCCAATCAATCTTGTTGATTTGCTCGGGATTGGTTGAGAAGGCCCCGATCTACACTTCCACCAAGAGAAATTTGATTCCCCCGCTAATCCCTAGCGGATCTTGTTACTCTTGGATGTTTGAGCACCCTAGACGGATGAGGTCACCTTGGAGCCATAGTCCATTGTGGTGAAGCTTCGTGGTGTCGTTGGGAGCCTCCAATTAAGTTGTGGAGATTGCCCCAACCTTGTTTGTAAAGGTTCGGTCGCCGCCTTCAAGGGCACCAATAGTGGATTCACGGCATCTCGCATTGTGTGAGGGCGTGAGGAGAATACGGTGGCCCTAGTGGCTTCTTGGGGAGCATTGTGCCTCCACACCGCTCTAACGGAGACGTACTTCCCCTTAAAAGGAAGGAACTTCGGTAACACATCCTCGTCTCCACCGGCTCCACTCTTGGTTATTTCGTGCCTTTACTTTTGCAAGCCTACTTGTGTTGTATCCCTTGCTTGCTTATGTGCTAGTTGTTATTGCATCATATAGGTTGCTCACATAGTTGCATATCTAGACAACCTATTTTGTTGCAAAGTTTAAATTGGTAAAGAAAAGCTTAAAAATTGTTAGTTGCCTATTCACCCCCCCTCTAGTCAACTATATCGATCCTTTCAATTGGTATCAGAGCCTCGTCTCTTTATTAAGGACTTTGCCGTCCGAAGAGTATGGTTGACACCACAGACGGTGCGGAGGAGCACTTCAGTGTGAGTCCTATCTCGTCTACGGCCGGTGGGGGGACCTCGATCTCTCGTGAGGAATTCAATGTGGCTCTAGACACACTGAAAGACTCCATGACGACCAAGGTCGAAAGCATGTTTACTAAATTTCTTGAAGGACTTAAACTGTCCACCTCGCCGATGAAAGTGGGTGATCCCACTAACAAGGTGACGGATGCTACCTCCGACAAGGGGGAAGCTAACAGTGAAAAGGGTCCTTCTTCTAGCGGTAGAAATGGCACCGGCATCTTTGCCCATGTGGAACCTCCAATTTATGGAGGACCGTTTCCATCTACTCATTTAAACCATGCCGGTCCTCCTCCTAAGATTGTGAAAAATGAGGATTTTGATTCTTGGGTGTATCGCTTCAAGCGTCACTTAAAGCATGTTAATACTAATCTTTGGAGAATCATTGAAGAAGGTTTCTATCCTCATGACTCGAGCAACTTCACCCCTCGAGAAGCCGTGGATAATCAATTCAATGAGAATGCTCTCTTCATCATCCAAGAGGCAATTCTCCCCGAAGATCTCCCTCATCTTCGACCCTACGCCACAGCCAAAGACGCATGACATTGTGTTGTGTCTCTCTATCGAGGAAGTCTGAGTATTCAATGCTCCAATTATGAAGTGGTGCAAGATGAAGCCGATGAGTTTGCTATGAAGGAAGATGAAGAACCTCGTGAGCTCTTTTGGAGGGTAACCAAACTTGCGGTCTCGCTCCAAGATCATGGGAGCAAGGACACGGATGGCAATTGGATCAAACGCAAGTTCCTCAAGGCCATGATGCCCTACAACAAGGCCATGTCCTCCAGCATTCATCAAAGACCGGACTTCCACTCCATGACCTCAAGTGAAGTGTTGGATGAGTTTGTTGCCATGAGCATCTTGGACAAGACCGCCGACAACGCGGTACTCCGGTCTCAAAGGGCAAAGAAGCCCAACCTTGCCTTGAAGGCCAAGGTTATTGTGGAAGAAGAAGAAGAAGAGGAAGAGGACGAGAGCAACCCCGAAGACACAAAATATGATTATCACGAGCACATGGCTCTTGATTCGAGGCAATTTTGGAGCAAGAAGAACTCAAGACCCAACTTCAACAAGAACAACTCAAGTGGCTTCAAGAGCAAGCAACGAGTTAGAACTTGCTTCAATTGTGGCAATGTGAGCCATTTTTTGCGGATTGTCCTTACGAGAAGCGGGAAGACAATGGTTGCAAGCTCATTCGGAGAGACAAAGCCAAGTCCTTCCCCAACAAGAACAACTTCACCAAGAAGACTCCTACTCGAGGGTTGGTGGTTCAAGAGGAATACTGTGAGGATGACGATGATGATGAAGATAGTGAAGCAATGTCCATGGCATCCGTGGCCATTGCCACAACTCCCCGGGTGTCTCTCTTCGACTCACCCAACGAGAACATCACCGCCAAGTGCCTCATGGATAAAACCACCAATAAGGTAACCCCCAACATCAAAACCACTATTATTCCAAATCCATCTTTGACGGTTGGCATTGATGACAATAAGGGGACTAATGAGGAAGTAAATGATTTTGAGTCCTTTATGAGTAAGCTCAAGGGAAAATCCAAGAAGCACTTTGTTGCCCTCTTGGAACAACTTGGTGAAGCCAATGCCATGATCGAGGCTCACGGAGAAACCATCTCTAAGATGGAAGGCCATAGTCGTGACTATGCCGATGAGATATCGGATCTCTCTAATGCTCTTGAGGAAGAGCGTGGGCATCGTTTGGCTCTTGAGGAGTCACAAAACGATGACCATGCCAAGTTAAAGAAAGATCTTGAACATGCTCTTGTTGTGTATCATGTGCTTACTTCCGAGAAGGCTAAACTTGGGGTTGATCATGCTAGACTCAAGGAGGAGTTCTATGTGCTTGAGAAGGCCCACAAGGTCTTGAAGGGTGCTCATGCTAACCTCAAGGAGTCTCATTCTCAACTCCAAGTTAAGCTAACCAAGGAAAAGGCCACCTTTCCTCATATGGTATTAATTGATAATGCATATGCTACTAACCCGTGTTGTGAGCATGTGCATATTGTGGAGGAGAATGCCAAATTGAAGGATCAACTTGAGAAAGGCCTTGTGACATGCATTCAAGGTGAGAAGAACCTCAACGACCTTTTGAGCAATCAAAAGGAAGTTGTGGCCAAGGAAGGAATTGGATTCGCACCCAAGTCCAAGAACAAGAAGAAGAACGACAAGACCAAACGACCTCCCCCTCTCAAGCAAACCTTTGTGAAAGAGGGAGAGGGTGCTCCTAAGGAGAAGAAGAACAATGTGAAGGGTGTTGATGTCAAAAAGGGCAACACCACCTCCCCTCCTCCAACAAAGCCGGCGACTTTAACCCATCATATGTGTTGTGCCGTGCTAGTGATGGACATGTTTATGCTAAATTTGTTGGTTCTCCTTATGAGTACATTGAGTGGTCTATTTGGGTTCCTAAGACCCTTGTTACTAACATCAAAGGACCCATTACTAAATGGGTACCTAAAACCAAGCATTGATCTCTTGTAGGTGTTTGCTTCCGGTGGGGGATCATGGTTGCTCGATAGTGGAGCAACAAATCATATGACCGGGAGCAAGGACTTGGTGGTGGACGTGCAAAAGATTCCATCTATGCCCACCAATGTTGAGTGGGGTGATGCCTCACATTCTAAGGTATTGGGTCTTGGCAAGGTTGTCATTTCTCATGATCTAACGATCGAGAAAGTCATGCTTGTTGAGTCCCTTGCATACAATTTGCTTTCCGTTCGTCAACTTGCACTCATGGGTTTTGCTACTTTCTTTGACATTGATACCGTGGCCCTCTTGTGGAGCAAGACTCTTAAAGTAGCCTTTGTTGGGCATGTCGAGAATGGTCTCTATGTGATTAACTTTTTGGAGCGACCCACTAAGACCGCGACATGCCTAATGGCTAAAGTTGACGTGGGATGGCTTTGGCATTGCCGTTTAGCCCACGTCAATATGAGATCTTTGCAAAGTCTTCTCAAGGGGGACCATGTCCGTGGACTAACAAATGTTAGTTTTGCCAAAGATCGTGCTTGCAGTGCTTGTATTGAAGGAAAGCTCCATGAGAAGGTTCACCCTCCCACGACCATCATCTACTCGAAGAGACCCTTGGAGCTCCTTCACATGGATCTCTTTGGGCCTCCATCTTTTGATAGTCTTGGAGGTAGAAAGTATTGCTTGGTGATTGTGGATGATTATTCAAGATACACTTGGGTATACTTCTTCAAGAGGAAGAGTGAGACTCAACAAACCGTCATCGACTTTGCAAATGAAGCTCAACGTCAACATAATGCAAAGATCTTGACAATAAGAAGTGACAACGGCACCGAGTTCAAGAACTACACCTTGGATGAGTTTCTTAGTGATGAGGGGATCAAGCATCAATATGCTGCTCCATATACCCCTCAACAAAATGGTGTTGCGGAGAGGAAGAACCGGACGTTGATGGATGCGGCAAGGACCATGATGGCGGAGTTCAAGTCTCCATACAACTTTTGGGCCGAAGCCATCAACACCGCATGTCATGCATCCAATCGGCTCTATCTCCGCAAAGGCTTGAACAAGACTCCTTATGAGATACTCACCGGCAACAAGCCCAATCTCAAGTACTTCCGGGTGTTCGGGTGTAAGTGTTTCATTCTCAAGAAAGGTGTTCGTTTGTCTAAATTTGAGGCTAGAGCTTATGAGGGCATATTTGTTGGTTATGCTACAAACTCTCATGCTTACCGTGTTCTCAACAAGTCCACTGGACTCATTGAGGAGACGTGTAACGTGGAGTTTGACGAAAATAACGGCTCCCAAGTGGAGCAAAGTGGTACTTGTGATGTAGGTGATGAAATTCCTCCCCAAGCCATAAGAAGAATGGGTATTGGTCATATTCTACCCATTGAGGAACCCCTTGTGGCTGAAGGAGAAGGACAATGCTCCACTCAAGTGGAGCCGTCACCTCCCCAAGACCCACACGCTTCCGAAGAACAAAGTGAAGGCCCTCAACCTCGTGAACAAGACCAAGGACAAGATCAATCTCAAGATGGTGGTGAACCTCTAAATGATGCCCAAGGTCAAGTTTTCCCCCTCGAGCAAGTTCAAGATCATGAGCAAGCTCAAGATCAAGAACAAGCTCAAGACGGCGCTCAAGATAATCAAGTTAACCCTCCTCCTTCCACATCCGAGGAGGAATTAGAACATCGTGCCGCGAAGATTGCTTCCAATCTCACCACCAAAGGCCATCTCATGGAAAATGTGGTTGGAAGCCTAAGAAAGGGGGTAAGCACTCGTAGACAATTAGCAAACTATTGTGAACATCACGCGTTTGTCTCTTGTGTTGAACCCCAAAAGGTCTATGAGGCGCTCGAAGACTCGGATTGGCTCAATGCCATGCATGAAGAACTCAACAACTTCGAGTACAACAAGGTGTGGAGATTGGTGCCAAGGCCATCGGGGAACCACAACGTCATTGGAACCAAGTGGATTTTCAAGAACAAGCAAGATGCTCATGGGAACATCATTCGCAACAAGGCAAGATTGGTAGCACAAGGCTACTCCCAAGTCGAGGGTATCGACTACGGTGAAACCTTTGCTCCCGTTGCTCGTCTTGAATCCATACGTTTGTTGATTGCTTATGCTTCCCATCACAACTTTAAGTTGCAACAAATGGATGTGAAAAGTGCTTTTCTTAATGGTCCTATTAATGAGTTGGTCTATGTCAAGCAACCCCCCGGGTTCGAGGATCCCTACTTCCCGGATCATGTGTATCAACTCGATAAGGCACTCTATGGCCTTAAACAAGCCCCACGTGCGTGGTATGACCACCTTACCGAGTTGTTACAAGATCGTGGATTTGAGGTGGGGCAAATCGATCCCACTCTTTTTACTAAGAAGGTCAAAGGGGAGTTGTTTGTATGCCAACTATATGTTGATGATATTATCTTTGGTTCCCCTAACAAAGCTTTCAATGAGGAATTTGCCGCTCTCATGACCTCCAAGTTCAAGATGTCTTCGATGGGAGAGTTGAAGTTCTTCCTTGGTTTTGATATCAAACAACGAAGAGAAGGTACCTTCATCAACCAAGCCAAATACACTCAAGACATGCTAAAAAGATTCAAGCTTAGTGATGTCAAGCCGGCTACTACACCAATGCCTACCAAGTGCCAACTTGACATTGATCCCAATGGTAAAGCTGTGGATCAAAAGGTATATCGCTCCATGATTGGCTCCTTGCTTTACCTTTGTGCATCTAGACCGGATATCATGTTGAGTGTGGGAATGTGTGCACGGTTTCAAGCCGCACAAAAGGAAAGTCACTATGTGGCGGTCAAGCGAATCTTTCGATATTTGGCTCATACCCCAAACTTTGACTTATGGTACCCAAGAGGGGCAAACTTCAAGCTTGAAGGATTTACGGATTCCGATTGGGCGGGAGACAAAGTGGATAGGAAGTCCACTTCTGGAGGGTGCCAATTTCTTGGGTGCTCTTTGGTGAGTTGGTCTTCCAAGAAGCAAAGTTGTGTGTCTCTCTCGTCCACCGAAGCGAAATATGTGGCGGCCGGTAGTTGTTGTGCACAACTCTTATGGATGAGGCCAACTTTAAAGGAATACTGTGTCATTTGTGACAAAGTGCCTCTTTGGTGTGATAACGAAAGTGCCATCAAGATTTCTCTCAACCCGGTGCAACACTTCAAGACGAAGCATATTGAGATTCGGTATCATTTCATCCGGGATCACATTAGGCGAGGGGAGATCGAGCTCAAGTATGTCAACACTCATGATAACCTTGCAGATATTTTCACGAAGCCCTTGGATGAAGCAAGATTTCGCGAGTTAAGGCATGAGCTAAATATCATTGATTCGAGCAATGTGACTTGAAACCTTGCACACCCCACCTCACTCAACTTGTTGTCTAGTTTAGATGTAGGCATGGACATAGAGGGAGTGTTGTTCTCTCAATGAACTCTCCCTCCCCCCATTATGCATAAATTGATCTAGTCTTTCACTTTAACCATTTTTTATGGTACTAGTGCTTCAAGGACGAGTTTTGGTCATGGGTCCAAGGTTAAAATCTTCGCGACGCCATACCTCTTGACTCAAACATAGGTGGCCTCGGCCACCGCCCTCTCTTGAAGAGGTGGGTTCTGGACCGTTGTTAGTGTGTTTGTGGCCGTGTTGGTCTTTCCTCCTTCTTGGCTGTGTTTTTTCCATTTCTTTTTGAGCTTTAGCCGTCTGTCTAGAGGCCTGTTGGTTGCTGAGCGGTACTACCGCTGGTGGTGCACGGTACTACCGCTCTAAGCGGTACTACCGCCCACCAGCGCGGTACTACCGCTGTGAGGCGGGGGTGGGGGGTTATATCGGGGGCAGGGGGAGTTTTCTTCTCCCCCATACCCATTCGCTCGCCCCCTCGCTTTGTTCGTCTCTCCAGCAACCGACGTCGCGGGAGGGCTCCGGCGGATCTCCTTCTCCGGGGTGTTCCTCTCCATTTCCTTCGGTGGAGATGATCCCCACCTTGTCCTCTTGCCATGGACGCCGGTATTGCCTCCGTTCCCTTTCTCTTCTTGTCTAGATTTTCAATCTAGCATCTTAGGGGCAATAGTGGTTGCATCTCTAGATTTTTGGCCAAATCTAGGCTTGAGTAGGATGGAGAAGGCATCTAGGCAGTTTGGATTGGTGGTTGGTAGAAGTATTTTTGAATTTGGTAGGACGGTAGTGCCGGATCTGACCACGGCAGTAGGAAACTGTTGTTTCCCCGTCTGGAGCGGTACTACTGCTTGGAGCGGTACTGCCGCTCCCAGGTCGCGGTACTACCGCCCTCTACCAGGTTCCACCATACTCTTACTACTCAGTGATCTTTTTGGTTGTGTTTGGTGGCTTATGCTCATTCTTTCTGGTTGTTTGCGTGTTCTTGTGTGTCGTTCCAGGTGATGAGCTTCCTGAGCATCAGGCTCGGCGTATCAACCCCGCTCGTGCCACGGCAAAGCGTTACCGCACAACTGAGTCTGCAGGAGGTTCCTCAAGTGCTCCACCTCCACCTCAACTCAAAAAGAAGTCTGCTGTCAAGCCGAAGCAATCGGGCAAAACCGTGCCAGAAATGCAAGCCAAGGAGTTCTAGGCAAGGCGTCGTCGCAACCCCTATGAGGCAGACCAAGATCCCTCTTTGGTCAACCGTCCATTCTGGAACAGGTTTCAGTTTGCCATCTTCTTCGATGTACTCAAAGCCAAGAAGAACCTCTTTGTTAACATGCACTCCATCGACATCGACCATATTGAGAAGGATCCTGAATAATTTGGTGAAGCTCTTCAGATGTGCACTCAACTGAACATTCTTGGTGTCATGCAATTCAACAAAGATTATGATGCTGATATTGTGGCCCAATTCTATGCCACGGTTCATCTCGGGACTGATGAGGATAGGACACTGACTTGGATGACAAATGGCAAGTTGCTTTCAGTCAAGTGGAAGGCGTTCATGGAGTTGATTGGGGTGGAAGATCAAGGGATTGCGTCTCTTGTCGGCTTTCGCCCACACCGCAACACCACCTCCACTCACAAGCAAGCTCTATGGCCCTACTACACCTTGAAGATCAACCCTGAGACGAAGAAGGAAACGTATGAGCTGCCTGCCTTTCTGGACATTCTTCACCGTGTCTTCCGTGAGACTCTTTTCTCTCGCATCGGAAATCTGGATATGGTTCATTCTTATCTCGTGGACATGCTTCTCTTCTGCCCGCGTGAGACGGAACAAAACACCGGAGAGTCCCTGGATATCTCTCATGTTATGTGGTCTGAGCTTTTATCTGCTATCTCCGAGCGCAAGTGCCCGATTTATGATCCGTTCATCATGCTGCTTTGTCACACCCTGATTTTCATGGCACAACACTTAAGATGATAAATCATGATAAAATGTGGTTTGACAAAAACTTTTGAGTGTTTTGGACTTTGCCTTGATTGGATTTTGTCCGTTGTTTGCAAGTGCTCTAAAAATCAAAATAAATCCTCCAACTCCTATAATTCATCTCCTTGATCAAAAACCTTGCCCAATGATCATGCCATGTGTGTAGGACATAAAAACAATTTCTTGCAAAAATATTTGGCCAAAACGTATTTTCTAAATTTAGTTTCCCAAAAACCCCTGAATTGACGTTTGCACTACAAGTACTTGATTTGGGGTATGAAAGATCTTTCAAAGAATATTTTTGACTCCTATTAGGTATAGGACTCCCAAAAACCACAAACATATAATTTTAAAAGTTATTTTCCTATTTTATTTAAAGGATTTTTCTTTAGACCAGAAATGGTCTTTAATAGGTTAAAATTATTTTAATGCTTTAAAAATATTTGTGAAAATTTAGGGAAACTCAGTGGACATATATTGTCCATATATAAGAGTTTCAACACATGGTCATATTCAAAATATTGGTCAAATCCCTCAAAAACCCTTTCTGGATATTTCAAGCTTTTGAAATATTTACAAAGGAAATATTCTCCAAAAATTCCAAGAAAATTCTATCATGTCACATATGACATGTTTGATGATCTTGACAAGTCTCATGTCATGGAGAATAGTATAACCCCATGAAACCCTCTCAAAACCATTTCTGTCCTTTTTCAAGTTTGAACAACTTTGCATTAGCAAACTTGTCCAAATACTCTAAAGCTTGGTACACATGCTAAAATGGTCTAATAAATCATCTAGACCAAGTAGCACAAGTTGGAGAACAAGTTAACTTGATTAAAGTGCCCCAAAACCCTTCCTGTGCAGAACCAAATTTGAACAACTCTACATTGGAAACTATCTCCTTTTGATCTCAACTTTTGTGGACATGTTCAGAGTCTCAAATTATGACACTGCACCAAGTGGTGCACCAAGGAGAGGAGTTTAGCTTAGCTAGATCTAAGAAAGTCCATTTCTATTGATTTCTAGGGTTTACAAAAGTTGCATTGGCAACTTTGCCCAAATGGACTCAACCTTGGTGGAACCTATTATTATCTCATGACATTTGACCCTGTCAAGCCTCATGACAAGAGGAGTTCTTCTTCTTGCCCAAACCAGCAACAAACACCTTCTGCCATTTTACTAGAACCCCTGTTTTGACCACTTCCACTCTTCTCCATGGCCTCAACTTTTTACCATAGCCCTTCCTAGTCCCCTTGCACCTCCAGTAGCAATGGCAAATCCATAGCTCAATTATTGGAGGGGTAAAACCCCACTTTCTCTCTCTGGACAGCCCATTTCGCTCTCTCCCTCAACCTCTCACCTCTCCTACTGGCTGTCCAGGGCATCCAAGGCCCTCTCCCCTTTGTTTAGTCCTCCCTAAACAACCTAGACACAAGTGGTCGCGCCCTACAAGCCAAAGGCATGCCCTGGCATGCAATTGGCGTGCTCCAGAGCGCGCTACAGTGCGGGTGTTCCAACTGCCTCCGGCCACCTCCGGCCTCCCCAGCGCGCCCAACGATGCGCCTCGATGTCTGTGACACGCCACGCCTCTGTCCCCCTCCTTCTTCTCCCTCCTCTCGCCCCAGCTTGCACACGCGCTGGCCGCCCGAGAGCTCCAATGAGCAAACTCACACGCGTGATGCTCTGGCCCTTCCCCGCTATCTCTCTTCTCTCCCCTCACCCTAGACCAACCCCACGAGCACCCCAGACACGCACACGCGAGCCCCCGTTACCCCTGGCAATGGCAACAACCTCGCCGGCGCACCCGTCCACGGTGCACCTCGCCCCCTTCTATTTAAGGCCACCCCGAGCCCCCTCTCTACTCCTTTGGCCCTCACTCCCTCCCGTGCACCCCCTGGACCAACCCACTCCCCTCCTCGCGCTCTCCATCCGCCACCATGGCCGGAGCCTTGCCGTCGGCCCCCTCCTAAATTCGCACCCAACACTCCTACTCCTCCCCTCTAGACCACACCAGAGCACCTCCACCATCACCGCAGACCCCTCCCGTGCTTCTCCCTCTCCTCCCCGTGGCTGTTCCCGCGAGTTCCATCACAACCGCTGGCCTCGCCCGCCGCGGCCGATGATGCTCTCGCTTCTAGCCACCCCTGCGGATGTGGCGCACCTCGGAGGATGCGGCACGCTCTCCTGAGCACGCTGGTATGCCGGGTGTCGCCGGAGGTGGCCAGTACCGCCGGGGAGAACGTCGGCGCCCGCTCGGCCTCGCCTCCCCTGCCTTGATCTATTTGAGTGGGAGGTAGAAGATGACCTGAGCACTGGGCCCCGCTCATCAGCGACCCGGCAGGCGAGCCCCGCCCGTTTAAGTGGAGACGGCTATAGCCGAATCCGCTTTCCTCGCGCGTTGGCGCACTTCGGGAACCCGCCTCCGACGTCGCCTCCTCCGCCCGTCCATCCGAGCCACTAGGCCGGCCCACTGCTAAACTGCGCCCAGTGCGCTGGATAAGGGTAAAACCCTTTCCCTTTCCTTTTTCTTTTTCTGTAAATTTGTAAAATCTACAAATAAATGAAATGAACTCCGAATTTGATGATTCAAATTTCCAGAGACTCCATAAATCAAGTCCTATTTAATAGGCCACAGTGGACATTTTTGTTGTCCTTGGTTTTCACCGAACCTTTTAAAAAGGACATTTATCCACATAAGTCCACTTAAAAAATCCATATTATATTCATTTCAACTCCAAATCCAGTGAAACCAATTTCTAAATGTTTCTAAAATCATGCCTGAATTAATGGGTACTTTTACTCATTTTTATAAAATGGCATTCTGTGGACAACTTGTGGATCTCAAATCCATTGATTCCATCATATTGAAATGTTCAAAAATATCCACTGATCCAATTCCAATAAAACCACTTTGGTAATTTTTCATATGACCAAAGGCATCCTAGAAAAATCCAACTCACATTTTGAGAGCACTTTTATTTTTGCCTTGTTGTGTTGCTTATCGCGATTGTTTCCGACATTAGTTGACAAAGTAGACAGAGTATGTGGAGAAGTACCAAAAGACTTGACGACTCTGATGAACCAGGCAAGCAGCCCTTTGACCATGTCTAAGAAACCCTTTTTATGCATGTCATATGGCACTTTTATTGCTTGCATCAAAGTTATGCTAAAATGGTGACCACTTGAGGTGGTTTGCCTCTGTTGCTTTTCTCGTTGACACTTGCATGATGCATGACCCCACCTTTCTATGAGGGTTATGCCGGTGAGAATATATAGGATGCTAAAGTAGTTGCTACGCAGAAGGGGATGGGTATATGCATGGTGATGGAAACAAGATTGTTTTCAAAAACTTTTTTTGAAACCCCCATCGGGTGCCACTTATGCCCGAGGGAGATAATGAGTTGGGTAACCACTTGATGACGAAGTGGTGTACCGAGGCAAGTGTGTGTGTGTTGTTTTCAAAATGGATTGGTTTAAGTTGCGACCGTTATTCCAACCTTACATGCGCAACCACTCTACCCTTATATGGGAAAGGGCATTATTGATTACCTAGGCCGATCCTAGCTTGGAGCTTGCATTACTAGTGACGGGGGAGAGTTGGTGCTCTCTCTCGGGACGGGGTCGTGCCAGGTAGGGCGGCCATGACTATTTTTACAGGGCACTGGATACAGCGTTGCATCCCCTCTCGGATGTTACGATCTCGAGTGAGTCTCGTATGATGTACATCGTGAGGATACAGAACAATGAGTGGACTCCTTGTTAGTGTCGTCTAGGGAAAGGTAGTGATCGGGTGCTTACCCCGGGTACTTGAGGTATCGCGGGTCGTGGATGACACGGAAGTTCCCCGGATCTTGTGGGTAAAGTGTGCAACCCCTGCAGAGTGTCAAACTATTCGAATAGCCGTGTCCACGGTCAAGGACAGTTGGGTAACCGCTCTTGGGCTATGTCCACATGTTTACAAACCAGTGTGTGTGTTTTGATAAGTGGGAAGATCTACTTGGGTCAAGTCAAAGGACTTGACATGATTGAGTTGGGTTGATGCCCACTCTATTTATGTTGATATTTGTAACCTGTCCTCATGGTTACTTGAATTCTCTTGATGCATGTCTTACAAGTTGTTGAACATGCCATTGCACTCAAAACTAGCTTTCTGCAAAAATTTACCTATATCATGCATTGTTGTATCTTGAACCAAAACATGGGTTGCTTGCGAGTACATTCAAAGTACTCATTGGCTTGCCACTGGTTATTTTATTGGCCAGGCTTGAAAGAACATGATATGATGAAGAATACTTCGGCGACGAACATGCGAACTAGGACGCTTTCCCAGTCAGAATGCCTGTAGGGTTAAGGCAGATGGCATGTGTCCAAGTTATCGACGAAGATTTTTGCTGCAAAGTTATACTCAAGACTTGACCATAATGGTCATAATTTATGTATGACGGTATGTATGGATGTAAGACTCTTGTTATTCAGCTTATGTGTGTTCAGTGAGCATTGATCTCTGGGATCACTGTACATGTGCAATCGGTGATCACGACTTATGAGTCGGGGTCCCCACATGCTTATTGAGAAGGTCTGGGATCGTGTCTATCCCAAGGTGATGTTAGAGACTGGAGAGTTGGTTTCTCACGACATCAAGCGTCTGAGGAAGAAGGACAACTGGGGAACTCAGGTCCCTAAATCTAGAGGTCCTTCGTCTGCTACTGCCATGGAGACCGAGGAGGAGGCTGAGGCTGAGGCTGATGATGATGACTATGTGCCTTCTGTGGTAGAGCCCTCTTGGGCAAAGAAGCTCAAGCTCAAGATAAAGAAGCTGTTCTGCATGGAGTCTCACGGTCAGTACATGACTCATGTGGCTGAGAAGAAGGCCCGAGGTCATCACAAGGAGCTCATGCGTCAGTTGGGTGCCACCGTTAACAGTGGAACTGAGGACCAGCTTACTGAGGAGGAGGAGTGGATTCAGCAGCACTGCCCATGGACCGATTCTGATGCCGAGCACTTCCCGACCGACGACGGTGGTGCAGACGATCCCGCTGAGCTCTGATATTTGAGTCCCTCTCTTGCTATCACCTGGGGCCGTAGCAACACTCCCTCTCCTTTTTGGTGTCTCGATGCCAAAGGGGGAGAGAGTTTAGGGATTTGTGTTTTGTGTTGTGTCTTCCGTCTTCTATGTTTGTGTTCTCTCGCAGTTTGCTTTGTTTGGTTTGTGTCAGTGAGACCTAAGTTCCAGTCATATGGTGTGAGACATATGCTACCTTATCTTTCGAGTATCATTATCTATGTCACTATCTAGCTTGTGAGTTGCATGCTTATCCTATTATCTATGTTGCTCTCATATACCCTGCTTAGGTGGTTGGTCTCTAAAATGTAGGGGGAGCGTTGATCCTGGTATGTGTGCCGTGCAGTCCAAAGCACTTATCTAGATAGCACACATCTAGGGGGAGCCCATCTACATTTTAGGACGGTGGGGTTTTGCGCTTGTCCTATATCTTTCCTGTTTGTGCAAATCCCGTATTGTCATCAATCCACCAAAAAGGGGGAGATTGTAAGGGCATATTTATCCACAAGATGTTTTGGTGATTGATGACAATGCTTTTGCGGACTAATCATGTGCGTTGAGTTCTTTCAGAGATTCATCCTTTGGCACGAGACGATTACCTCCCCTCGGTGTTTTATTCAAGATGGTGTAGCTCCTTCGTTTCTCTCTTGGTGGACTAGTTTCGTAGGAGTCACCGTACTATCAAGAGGGGATCCGCTTTGGTAAGGCTAGGGTGGAATCAACACGTACACATCCTTATCATACCCGATGTTTCTTTCCGCTTCATTGGAGCTACCTTTCCTATCTGTGCCTGCCCTGTCCTGTCCCAGTGGTAGTACCATGGTCCTCGGCGGTAGTACCGCCGAAGCACGTCAAGCGGTAGTACCGCTCCCCGACCGGTAGTACCGCTCCCCGAGCGGTAGTACCACTCCCCAAGCGGTAGTAGCGCTCCCCGAGCGGTAGTACCGCTTGCGGTCTTCGACCATAGTACCGCAGTGGTTCCGGGCTACTACCGCCTCGACTCGAGACCGCTGTTTTTCGTGTTGGGTTTTACGATACTAGTAGTGGCAGTAGTGGCGGTAGTACCGCTCCAAGCGGTAGTACCACCAATACTTCCGCGGTAGTACCGCTCTGGGGCCAGGACCCTGCATCCCACGTCAGCGCGGCAGTACCGTTGGGAGGGAGCGGTAGTACCGCTTATCAGCGGTAGTATCGTCCTGCCCAAGCGGTAGTACCGCTCTGTGCGTGGCTGTTTGGGGGGGAGGGGGTAACGGTTGGATTGTTTCCCCCACTATATAAAGGTGTCTTCTTCCCCAAAGTTGACCTACCTCTTCCCCCAAAAGCTCCATTGTTGCTCCAAGCTCCATTTTCGCCCGATCTCTCTCCCTAGCCAATCAATCTTGTTGATTTGCTCGGGATTGGTTGAGAAGGCCCCGATCTACACTTCCACCAAGAGAAATTTGATTCCCCCACTAATCCCTAGCGGATCTTGTTACTCTTGGGTGTTTGAGCACCCTAGACGGTTGAGGTCACCTGAGAGCCATAGTCCATTGTGGTGAAGCTTCGTGGTGTCGTTGGGAGCCTCCAATTAAGTTGTGGATATTTCCCCAACCTTGTTTGTAAAGGTTCGGTCACCGCCTTCAAGCGCACCAATAGTGGATTCACGGCATCTCGCATTGTGTGAGGGCGTGAGGAGAATACGGTGGCCCAAGTGGCTTCTTGGGGAGCATTGTGCCTCCACACCGCTCTAACGGAGACGTACTTCCCCTTAAAAGGAAGGAACTTTGGTAACACATCCTCGTCTCCACCGGCTCCCCTCTTGGTTATTTCGTGCCTTTACTTTTGCAAGCCTACTTGTGTTGTATCCCTTGCTTGCTTATGTGCTAGTTGTTATTGCATCATATAGGTTGTTCACATAGTTGCATATCTAGACAACTATTTTGTTGCAAAGTTTAAATTGGTAAAGAAAAGCTTAAAAATTGTTAGTTGCCTATTCACCCCCCTCTAGTCTACTATATCGATCCTTTCAACATTGCGGTTCGACCGATAAAGATCTTCGTGGAATACGTGGGAACCAATATGAGCATCCATGTTCCGCCATTGGTTATTGACCGGAGAGGTGTCTCGGTCATGTATACATAGTTCTCGAACCTGTAGGGTCCGCACGCTTAATGTTCGATGACGATATGTATTATATGAGTTATGTGTTTTGGTGACCTAAGGTTGTTCGGAGTTCTGGATGAGATCACGGACATGACGAGGAGTCTCGAAATGTTCGAGAGGTAAAGATTGATATATTGGAAGGTAGTATTCGGACACTAGAAGGGTTCCGGAATGTATCGGGTACTTACCGGAGTACCGGAGGGGTTATCGAAACCCCCCGGGGAAAGATATGGGCCATATGGACCATAGGAGGGAGGCATACCAGCCCACAAGGGGCTGGCGCGCGCCCCACAAGGGAGGAGGCCAATTGGATTAGGGAAGGGGGCGGCGCCCCCCTTTCCTTCTCCTATTCCCTCTCCTTCCCCCTTTCCCCCTCCGGTAAAAGGAAGGGAGGGGAAATCCAACTAGGAGTCCAAGTGGGACTCCTCCCACTTGGGGCGCACCCAGGGCCGGCCTCCTCTCCCTCCCTCCTTTATATATGGGGGGGGGCAACCCTAGAGAACACACCAATTTCTCTAAGCCGTGTGCGGCGCCCCCCTCCACAGTTTACGCCTCCGGTCATATTCTCGCGGTGCTTAGGCGAAGCCCTGTGCGGATCACATCACCATCACCGTCACCACGCCCTCATGCTGTTGGAACTCATCTACTCCGTCAACCCTTTGCTGGATCAAGAGCTCGAGGGACGTCATTGCGCTGAACGTGTGCAGAACTCGGAGGTGTCGTACGTTTGGTACTCGATTGGTCGGAATGAGAAGACGTTCGACTACATCAACCGCGTTAAGCAAACGCTTCCGCTTTTGGTCTATGTGGGTACGTGGACACACTCTCCCCCTCTCGTTGCTATGCATCTCCTAGATAGATCTTGCGTGAGCGTAGGATTTTTTTGAAATTGCATGCTATGTTTCCCAACAATGCAGGACCCCCTGCCCCTCTTGAGATGCTCTAAAAAAGGTTTTCAATTGAGTTTTGAATATTTTGAAATGGGTCCAAGTATAACCTAAATATCACTATGCCACACAATAGCTGATAAGATCCTAGGAGCGTATGTGGAAGAATATTTGATTCTTTTGAAAGATGACACAAATATAATCACATGAGTTCAACAGCACATGGATTGTAGAAGTTGATGTTCAAAGGATATCATGGTCTCAGGTAAGCATATGTAAGGAGAACTAATAAATATGAGGTTGACTTTGGACAAGAAATAAGAGAGTGAGGTTGATCGAAAGATGCTCACCATAGTTGACTGATGTGTGTTGAGGACTGATGAAGCAACACTTGATGATATGGGCGTTTTTGTGTCTATGGGAAGGTCGGCGGTGTTCCCGATGTCATGGTGGAGACGTATGCGTAGCATCAAGCGACTTCGGCAATGCAAATCCATCACGGAAGCTCCATAGAAACAGTGTCATGGCATGGTTCAGTGTCTTTGCAGCCAGCGTCATTGAATGGGTGTACCACCATGTCATGGATGTTGAAAAGGTCAAGCAAGGTTCTCTGATGAAAGAAATTGGACGCGTAAGCGACATAAATGACTCGCCCATGCGATGAACTCACCATGGAGGTCAAAACTTTACGACAATGGCATGGGGCTATGAAGGACTCCTATGGACAAACTATGAGAACAAAAGTGGAGGATGAGAATGAGAGACACACGGGTCTCTCCTCAGTTCATATTTTTTTTACAGGTTGCGAAGAGAGACCGGAATTTCGCCGACAACTAGTAGCATTTGCTGCATGAGGTTGATTTGGATAATTAAGACATCAAAGTGTGGTTTTATTTCCCTAGATGAATTATACGTGGAATTCCAAGGATTTTTTGCGTTGCTGGCAAGTTGAAAGGATGAACAATTTAAGTGTAAGAGGGAAAGGAAGAGGTGAGGGCGCCATGGCTGTAGCGTGATCCTCCTATGTTCCTGGTGGTAGTAGCGCGCGGGAGCTATTTCTCGCCTATAGCGAGACAGCAGGTTGTCTCGCTACACGCGAGCGCGAGCGGGTTGGTCCTTTTAGTGCAGTTTTCTCGTTCACTGTTGGTTCGCTTTAG
Source organism: Triticum aestivum (assembly GCF_018294505.1). NCBI lineage: Eukaryota > Viridiplantae > Streptophyta > Magnoliopsida > Poales > Poaceae > Triticum > Triticum aestivum. Next base: position 605,894,237 of record NC_057807.1, on the reverse strand, counting down.
GTATGGTTTTCTCTATTTTTTTCCTTTTCCTTTTCCTTTTTGTTTCCTTTTCCTTTTTTTTCACCAGTTTATCCCTTTTCCTAGTTATAAGTTCTGATTTCCTTTGTTTTCCACTATTTTTTTCTCGTTTACACTAGTTTTTCCTTCTCTTTCTTTTCTTCTTCATTTTTCTTTGTCTCTTTTCTTCGGGTTTCATTGTTTTTCTTTGTTTCTCTTTCTTTTTCACCGTTTTATCCCGATTTCTTGCATTTTTGTATGTGTTTTTCTTTACGGCTTTCATCGGGTTTTTAGAACCTTTGCTGATTGTTTTCTGTTTATCAATTTATTTTATCTTTTCATTGTTTTCCTTAGTTTTCTTTGTTTCTTTGTCAGTTTTCTTTTCTTTTCTGTTTATGTAAACCATGACATTTTCTAAATACATTGATTAGTATTTTTAAACACATACTTTTTTATGTCTACATTTCTTCATATACATTGTATGTTTTGTATACACCAGCAACATTTTTTATATATGCCGTTAACATTTTCAGGATACACGTTTAAGATTTTTCTACTACATGATTAATTTTTTTAAAAATATATATTTAAGATGTCAAGTTTTACACACTCTACAGTTTTTTTATACATTGGGAACATTTTATATATACACATTTAATATTTTTCATATACACTTTTTAAAACATTCTTATGGAAGATTAAGATTTTCAAATAATATATTTGTTATATCTACTATTCTCCTGCACATTCTATGTTTTCCGTATAAATCAGGAATATTATATATATACACACTTGACATTTTTCTAGTACATGATTTAAAACAAATATATATATATATATATATATATATATATATATATATATATATATATATATATATATATATATGTATACTTTTCCATACACATTCTACATTTACATGTTTAACATTTTTATAATACATGATTAACATTCTTGAGATACACGACTAACAATTTTAATCATATATATATATATATATTTGAGTTGTACTTTTTTAGTCTAGTTTCTTCCATTGTATTGTACTTTTTTGGTGTGCACCATAAACATTTTTTATACATGTTTTATATTTTAAAACACATAGTGTTTTTGGAAATACATTATTAGCATTTTAACATATATTTTTGTGTCTACTTTTCCAGACGCATTGTACATTTTTGTATATATGAAAAACATTTTTTATACATGATTAACATTTGGAAATTGCATGATTCACATTTTTCATTTTTGTATGTAAAGTGATATTTGTAATATATGTATTTAGAATTTTTCCAAATATAAGCAAAAGTACAAAACTAAAGCAAAAACAAAAGAGAAAATGTGAAAAAAGGAAAAAAGAGAGGAGCAACTACCTAGCTTGGCCGGCCCATTTAAGAGAATCGCTGACTCGAGCGAACGCTACAGCTCGCATTAGGCGATACATAGCATACAGAGGAGATGACCCGTCCTGTCCATGGGCTAAATATCTATGGGCTTTAATTGGGGAAAACTAGGCCGAAAGGAAAATAAAAGAGAAAAGAAAGGAAAACCAAATGTGGGCTTGGACCACGGTGTAGGGCGTGGGAAGAGAGAGACTAGGATGGTCCAAAAGTGGACAGATGGCCCAATTACAATTTATGTGGTTTTTGTTGACAATTTTCGTATTTAAATAATTATATGGAAATGATTATGGCCTCTTATAGTTGCCAAAAGTTTCTAGAAAATGAAAATAGGCTCAATAAAATATGCAGAGTCTAGGAAAGATATTTCCCTGTCCATGTAAAAATTATAAATAGATTTTTATGTAAGAAAATCATTTAAGGTTATTTTAAATTTCTAAAGTAGTTTTAGGGTCTTATAAATACCCAAAGTGGTATTAAAATAACCAAATATTCAAACACTATTAAATATTTTCCAGTCTTATTTATGGAGGATTCATATTATCTCCTCTCATTTTTTATTATATGATTAATTGGAAAAATAGTTAAATGAATCTAAATGCAAATAAACTCCATTTTGCAAGGGTCTATTCGGAGATGTCATTTTATCTACTGTCTATCATTTGATTAGGACCGAGATCCAAATTAAGATCAAAATACTATATTTGTGAGAGTCATATTGTTCACACTCTTTGAACCATTTTTGCCGGATAGCTATGTCAATCCAACTTGCATGACATGGTTTAAAAATTTTAAGTAAGTACTCAGAAGTTGTAATTCCTTCTAAGTATCGAAGTAACACAACAATACTTAATTATTATTAATTAAATTTTCAAAATATGGAATAATTGTATATGTTAAGATATCTAACACCAAGGAAAAAAATAATTCCAACATATGACGACCCAATAACCATACAAATGTTGGCAACTAAACAAAACAAAGGAAGCAAGAACTTTTTTGTTGAAAGAAGGAAGCACGAACTTTAACACAATGACATGTGCTAGGGCACAAAACCAACGGTAACTGAACATGCAAATCGGCGAGCTGAAGCCGCCAAATGGAGAGGGTGCATCACGCCTGGCCAAAAAGAAAAAGAAATCCCCTCCTTGGACACAGGAACTATCAAGCAAGGGTCACAGAATCCACCACCTAGTGTGGATGAACCAGGCATGAATTCTGGAAAAAAAAATCCCCACTTAAACAATTAAAATGGAAAAAAAATCCTAGAAGTCCTCTCCCATGATCGCCTAATCCAATGTTTGATCACTGGAACACTTCGACCGGACCAACCTATTTTTGGGCATTGCTTTTGGGATCTAGACTAGCCCCACAGACAAACACTACTCTTTTTTGTGCACTTTGTTCGCACTTGTGCGCATCTGGAAACAAATTTTCAGTCGGTCACCTTCTTGATATGATTCCATGAGGATGGGCTTCCAGAAAAGCAGGTGCACCTTCTTGATATGATTAGTCTATCATTCTTATTAAACTGGGATATCACATACACCTCCCACAAAGGAGCCGAAGACCACGTCGTCCCAATAGGAACGTTCCCTCTTGGCACATGTCTGTGTGCGCTAGTGCCAACATCCACATGTGCCCCATGTATGCGTTACTGATCCACACACGCCCGTGTATCCGCGAGGGCGGGCTTTGATATCAATTGTAATGCCTTGACCAAATGCACACTCACCTATCAGTTCCTTGTCGTTGCACCTGAGATCGACTGTCCCAGAGACCTACACTTTCCTTTCTAGCACACTTTGTCCTCACTCGTCCACACCTAGGAACAACTTCCTAGACATTCACTCATAAAATTTCTCCAAGCCAAACACGCTTAACTTTGAGGTTCCTTGAGGATGGACTTTCAGAAAAGAAGGCGCACCTCGTTAATATGAGTACACCTCGTTAATATGAGTAGTCTATCATTCTTATTAAAATGGGATGTCACATGAATCCCAACCTAAATCAGATGTGCTTCTTTGAAGAAAAAGGAAATGTGTGCTTCCACAAGAAGCACAACTGTGTTTCTCGTGGAAGCACAACTGTGTTTCTCGCGGAGGCACTGATTTGCTTCCGCGAATCGTCTAGAAGCACATCTGTGCCTCCATAAGAAACACAACTGTGCCTCCACAAGAAACACATCATTAGCTTCCATCAGAGGCACAACCTTGCTTCCATAGTGCTTCTCGAAAGGGAAGAGCATAGCATGTGCTTCCACGATAAGCACACCCTTGCTTCACCGAAAAAGAGGAAAAACATAGTTTGTGCTTAAAAAAACTGCAACCGTGCTTCCGGCCTCTGATTTTTTCTTCCGGATTTTCGGTTGCCTTTTTTTGGGGGGGGGGGGGGGTTGGATTTTGTTTTTTTGGGTATTCCTTTTTTTGGTTTCCTTTTTCTCGGATTTCTAGAAAAAAAACTTCACTAAAACCTATTAACATGGGATCTAATTTCAAAGATCTCGAAGCGAAAAATAGAACCGTGAAAATGGTTCGGTTGTTGGACGCACGGTTCAAGAGATAAAATATTTTGAATAAAAAAATAAAGAAAAAAACTCTCAGATTGCGACGAGTGATAAGTGACATGCAGTGCGCCCATTTGTTAGCACCTAAAAAGAGTGTGGTGAGTAACCTTTTGCAAGGGTAAGGCCAATTCCAACGCAGGGACACAAACATACATGCTTTTTGTCTGTTTTTTGTCCGTTCAGGTCGGCCAAACGGACATTAGCTTGTCCGCTGACCCATAGATACGCCCAACGAGGCCGACCTATTTCAACATTGTGAGATCTAAAAAAATCAACATTTTGAAACATAAAATATTTCACATTGCCATGAAAAGTACATTAACATAAAACCAAAATTGCCAGCATTTCAACATTTCAACTTAAAATTTTAAAAAAAGACAAAAAAGAACCCTAGATCTACTCCTGGCCATCACTGTCGTTGCCGCAGTCGTATACGGTGAGGTCGTCGTCGTTGTTGCTGGCACGGGCACCCTCGAGGTTGAGGTGCCACCTATCCGGTAGGTGCACGTCGGGCCACGACATTGGAGCTTGCCTCACGGTGGCTCGGCCCCGACGACCGGGACGATGAGCCAACATCGTCGTCATGGTTTTCGGGCTTCCCCGGGATCCACTTCCATGACATTTTGGCCAACGAGTGGTGGTAGGCGGCGGTGGCTAGGGTTTGTCGGCTGTCGGGCGGGGGCAGAGGAGCTGAAGAAGACAGGGAAGTGAACTAGCCGGACCCTCCACTCGCACGTGTGGCATTGAAAAGGACCAGGGTGGAGGGGATGGCTAGCTGACGCGTGGGACCCTTCCACATGTGTGGATTAAATGGGGTCGGGTTGGTGGTTGGCCGGCTGACAGGCGGGCCTGAGGCACACAACAAAAGGACGCGCGACGTGTTCGTCTTGTGTCCATCTAGACGCAAATCGGTCCCGATTTGCCTCAGAAATGCGTCTAGACGGGACAAGACACATTTTGCATTTGCAGTCACGCGTAAGGCCGTTGGTTTGGCCATGCAGACCCAAACGAAACACCAAGGGATGGAAAGGGTCGCCGCGTTGGAGTTGGTCTAACCCTTAACAAGTGGTTTCGTTGATCTATGTTGAAAATCATTTGTGTTGTCGTTTGAAGGCCCATTATGATTCGTTGATGGGTTACAGTCGATATTACGTGTTTCCTTTGGATTTTAGGTCGATTTTTGAAAATTAGCATAGATATTATCACACACATAGTTTTTAAGGTCCCACAGTGAATTGAGGTTTTCAATTTAGAATTGAATCGTTCAATTTTGACCCGGTAACAATTTTTTAAGGAGCTCCAATTATATGTACTCCAAACTTAAACATATTTGACTTTTTTAAAAATAAATACACTTATATTTCAAAAAGAGAGTAAATAAATTATGAAAACCTGACAACACCAATAGCGCAACAAAACATGTTCAATCCTTCTATTATGTATTTGAAGTACTATAAAGTAATCCCGCGCTCGTCGAATGTTGAAACAAAATGCAACAGAACCCATTGTCAGCCAGTGGAAGTTCAAATATACCCTTTATTAATTTATTCTTCACACATGAAATAGAATCGCAGGTGGCAACTCGGTGCTGCCCCAACTGAAGAAGACGCGTTGACATACACACACACACACAGACGCGTCACAAGTACACGACCAAGCAACAACTACTACGTACCACCAATGACCGTACACACGATCGAACTTATTGCTTCCCCCCGGCCGGCCGGTCGGCTTACTCGACGCCGTGCATCTTCTTGAGCACGCCGATGAACTCGTAAATCTTGTCAGGCGAGTAGAGGCTCTTGGCGACGCTCTCCCGCTCGCCGCACCGCTTTGCCCACGCCGCGATCTTCGGCGCCACCTCCGCCACGCTGAACTCGCCGTACTTCTCGTAGCTGTGGAACCACGACGTGAAGGGCGCGAACGCGGCGTCGACGAACCCGAAGGCATCGCCGCCGAAGAAGGACTTATCCCCGAGCGCCCCGTCCAGATTCTTGAGGATTTCCACCATCTCGGCCCGCGCCTGCGCGTGCGGCTCGCCCTTGAGCTTCCAGAGCCGGGTGCCGCAGTCGTAGACCTTCTTGTCGACGTAGTCGGCCCAGAAGCGAGCCTGCGAGCGCTCGTAGGGGTCGGAGGGGAGGAGGGACGGGGTGTCCGGGAAGGCGTCGTCGAGGTAGTTGAGGATGATGAGAGACTCGTTGACGGGGCGGCCGTCGTGGAGGAGCACTGGGATCTTCTTGTGGATGGGGTTGGAGCGGAGGAGGCGGTCGCTCTTGCCGGCCATGAGGTTCTCTTCGACGTACTCGTAGGGGAGGCCTTTTTCTGCAAGAGCGATGAGGCAGCGCTGCCCGAACGGGCTCACCCAGAAGTTCAGCAGCACCAGACCCTTCTCGCCCGCCATTGCTGTTGAGTTTGTGTTGGGTCAATCGACTTGTGTGTGTGTGTTTGTGTTGGGTGCGCTGTGTGCGGGTGGGGAGTGAGTATGGTGGGAGGACGAGGGTGAGGATTTATAGGCGGAGAGCAGCAGAGGGTGGGATCGTGTTTCCGGAATGGTCTAGTACGTCTCGAGATGAGAAGACCAAAAAAATCTGCTGGTGCGTGTGCGTCTACGTACCGGCCGGGGAATTCTGGGGCTTCGTTCGCCCGTTCGCCCGGTGTGTCACCGCTTGCGTCACGCACGATCCGCGCGTGCGCCAAGGGGACAGTGGCTGGCATGGGAGGTTACACCGCACTTCTGGCGCAGAAGACCGGGGCCGTGGACCAGGGAAAGAAGTGATACGTGGTGACGTACGATTGGCTTTGTTCTTGAAGAGGAGCGTGTACGTTCGACCAGGTGGAATGTTATTTTCCGTTTTTGTTTTGGCCAGGGAAAGTTCCTCCGTTATTTCAAAGTTTGGACTGGTTCACCTGCTCTTGACCCAGGTGACACTTTTCGGTATACTACACAACCAGCCAACCAAACCTGGGGCTCTTGACCCTAGTAAGCAAGAAAATATCGCGGAAAGGAAATTGCAGCTTATGCATCAACTCAATGTGGGTACAAAGAACAATGGTTGTGCTGATATGGAGACTATGGCACGGCGATAACGAGGTAACCATCGCACCTTCGGAGCCACCGGTACCGGAATAGCCCGCACGACTGAAGGCGGCGGTGGTTGTGTAATCAGATAGCGATATCTAGCACGGCGCACAGGCGGAGCATGGTGGCAGCCGGTGCCGCAGTCTTCATCAGTGCACGACAGTGACTTGTGTGGTAGTCTTCGGCGGCACGGGCGAAGCCAACCCCGATCTTCAATGTGTGCTGCCTGATTTGGTTCGCGGGCTGTGGCCGATACCCAGTGGTGGAGGTAGGAACAATTTTCAGTTGTGGCCAAGGTTACCTAGTATATGGTGTCTCAGTTCGTGTAGATCACGAAGAGTGGCAGAGTTGCATGTCGGAGGGAAAATCCATCACGGATGCCATCTTCATCAACCTTCCCGCCTTCATGATGATGTGTGAGTAGTTTTCACAGGACCTACGGGTTCATAGCAGTAGCTAGATGACTCTTTCTCACTATCTCTTTTGATCTTCAATACAATGATTTCATCTGAGATCAATCCGATGTAAACCTTGTAGTGTATTTGTTGGGATTTGATGAATTGTGGGTTTATGACCAGATTATTCATTGAAAGTAATTGAGTTTTTGCTGAGATTTGTTATGTGTGATTTTATAGCCTTGTATTTCTCTCTATTTGTCTATCTCTTTTGGCCAATTAGATTGATTTATCTTCAGTGGGAGAGGTGCCTGGTAGTAGGTTCAATCTTGCAGTGTCCTTACTCTGTGACAGGAGGAATTGCAAGGCTCGTATTTGTATTGTTGCTACTAAGGGTAGACGATGGGGCTCAAACATATTATTTGGTCTTACTTTGTCTACATTATGTCATCATGCTTCAAGCATTACTCTGTTTGTTCTGAACTTAATACTTTGAGATGCATGCTGGATAACGGTCTTGGGGTGGAGTAATAGTAGTAGATGCAGATAGATGTTGGTCTACTTGTCTCGGACGTAATGCCTATATATTGATTAACGTCATAACTATGCACTTTTCTATCAATTGCTCAACAGTAATTTGTTTACCCACCGTTGCTTTTCTCATGAGAGAGATGCCTCTAGTGAACGCTATGGCCCGTGGGTCCATTCACTTTATATTTAATAAAACCCTGAAAAATACTTGCTGCAATTTATTTACTTTTATTTCCTTTGCAATTTATCTATCTATTACTATCAGAATTAATCCTTGCAATTAGCGACTATAAGGGGATTGACAACCCTCTTGCCCGCGTTGGGTGCAAGTATTTGTTGTGTGTGTGTGTGTGTGTGTGTGTGTGTGTGTGTGCAGGTACTGCTTACATTTGTTTGCGTGAGTCTCCTACTGGTTCGATAACATTGGTTCTTAACTGAGGAAAATACTATCTGCTACTATACTACATCACTCTTCCTCTTTGGGGAAATCCCAACGCCTATCACAAGTAGCATGCATCACTAACACCACAGGCAGCATCTTCCATCAACTATCCATCCACATCTTCAGATGAATCTCTGTTAGCATCAACATGCAAATTATATTAATCCCTTTCATCCTTATCTCTATCATCTACTGGAATTCTAAAAAGAACTGCCATATCAATGTCAGCCATTGGTGCAGTGAACAAATCTGTAGGGTCATCTAATTCTACTGAATTCCAATAAATAGAAGCACCTTTCCAACACCTTCTTCAGTTGTCTTGGGTGTCGAGGATTGGCCAAGACATAGGACCACCATGTAGGGATGTGGATCGACTTCTACATCATTGGCAAGGAAATCTTCATATGAGCCTGAATCCGCCTACTCCTCCAGTGCTTCCCTCGTGTAAATGTTTATAAAATATGAAGCACATTTTTGCAACTAACGCTAATTTAGTTGTTTTGCATAACTCGTATTGCTTACATATACATTTGGACAGCTTACTGGAACGTGTCTTCAGACACACATAAGATACTAGATAGGAGGCATGTCTCTATAGGTACAACTCTTACTTGGCAGGAGATGGACATTCTAGTTGAGTTTGTGGACATCATCCACGACAGTGCTGTGGATGTCCAAGCTGGCCCATACAATGGGTCATTTTGTGCCATTAGTACACTTGCTAACAAAGAGTAATGTCTAGAAGGACAAGCCACTCCTAGTAAGATTGCATTGCAATTTGTATTCAGTGTCAAGTTATTCATGTTTTGAAATATACACATGTATGTTTACTAATTGTGTGTTTTGCAACAAAAACTCGCATATGTTGTGGTGCCTGAGCAAATGCAGAATCGAGGTAGTGGTGACATGCGAATTGTCATCTCTAACATGATTGAGATTGCAACCACGTACTCCATGTCATGAGAGGATGGACGTCTTGTCGTCAATGGTTGGAAGGACATTCATGACAACTACTAATATGATGAAGGTGACAAGTTGATCGTCGTGCTCCACCTAAGACATGTTGATGAGCCAGTCCCCTTCATGCGTACCATCTACAACTGGGAGGTTGACGATGACGAGTAGGCTTGCTAGGTTCCTTAGTATCATGTGTCAAGAACTTGTGATGCGTAGTAAAAGTACTCCTCTGCCGTGTTGCACGCTTGTCGTACTAAGTAGTTGCTTTTGAAATGTGTTAATTAAGTACTTTATTAAGTGTCTAACGACAATTATCAGTTTGAGTCGATGTTTGTGAATACTAGTTATTGGTTAAAGTGCATGTGCAACTTCATTATTTGGATCCTTATTTTGCTGCCAATGAACCAATTTCCAACCAAATGTAGCAAGTGCAAATTTGGTGCAGAAGTATACTGCATGTTAGCAGTGTTCCAAAGCCCGTAAGGCATGCTGCTAGTTTTGACTACATTTGCAGCGTTCAGCCCCAAACACTACTGAAGTGAAAGTACAAGCAACGTCTGGTGTGAATGCTGCTAAGATAGGACCTAGTAGCAGCGTTTAGTTGAGATACTGCTGAGGGAGTCCTGGACTAAGGGGTCCTCGGGCATCCGGTCTATTCAATGTGGGCTGGACTAATGGGCTGGCAAGATACAAGGAAGAAGACCACTTCTCGTGTCCGGTTGGGACTCCCGTATACGTGAACGGCAAGTTTAGGTGTCCGGATATACTATTTCCTTTTTGTTAAACCGACTTTGTACAACCCTAGGCCCCTCTGGTATCTATATAAACTGGAGGGTTTTAGACCGGAGGCAGGATCAAAACATTGATAGGCTAGCCAAGCTAGGGTTTAGCCACAACGATCTCGAGAAAGATCAACTCTTGTAACCCCTATACCCATCGAATATAATCAAGCAGGAGTAGGGTTTTACCTCCATTAAGAGGGCCCGAACCTGGGTAAACACGGTGTCCCTTTGATCATTGTTACCATTGATCTTCAGACATACATCTTAGGCCCGCCTACCCGAGATCTGCCAGTTTTGACACTGACATTGGTGCTTTCACTAAGAGCTCCGTTGTGTTGTCAATAGAAAGATCGATGGCTTGCCTCTTCATCAACGAAGATGCTGTGTCTAGGGAAACTTTTCTCCCTGGACAGGTCTTTGTGTTCGGCGGCTTCGTGCTTCGTGCCAACTTGACCGGCCACCTTGAGCAGGTCGACAGTTACGCCCCCGGCCACCAGATCAGGTTCGGAAATCTGAACTACGTCGCCAATATCTGAGGAGATCTGATCTTTGAGGGGTTTGCGGCCTCGGGTGCCGCCCCCTACCCCCACGAAGGAAGCCCTTCAGATCTGCTCTTAGATCCCGTCCAGGGGTCGACACTCGCACCCGCCTCGGCCTTAGATTCGGAGCAGGTCGTATCATCCGCAGATGGGACGATCAACCCCGCCGGACTCTTTTCTATCATGGAACTTCCGATCGGAGACCCAGATGCAATCTTGGACTCGCCTCTGGGTGACAACTCCGAACTATCAAAGTCTGCGTCGATCAGGCCCAACCAGGTGTCTATCACCGAACTCAGCCTGCAGATCCGCAGACTCCTACCCAGCTTTTTCCCTTAGACGAAGCAATGGGCTTAATGCGGTCTCTCGCCATCACGGAAGCTTTGCCTCCGAACTGCACCCAGCATGGGCTGGGGGCTGAGAGCGGGGAATTTTATGACCCGCCCACCACCCACTTAATAGCCACTATCGAGGATTTAACCGACATGCTGGAATACGCGTCCGAAGACATCGACAGTATGGACGACGATGCCGACGCCGAATCAAGCCAAGTCCCACCTATCACAGAGCGTTGGACGACTACTTCTACCTATGACGTATACATGGTGGACACTCCTGATAAAAAGGATGATGAGGATAATTAGAATCCCGATAAGGACAAGCCCGTCGATGAACCACCAAAGCGCCGGTGCCAGCGGCGCCGCACACAATCGCGTCGGGCAAGGGACAACAATATCGGCACCGGAGACAACGAGACTCCAGATAATGCCAAAGACCCCGAACACCCCGTTAAGCCCACGTCCGAACAGGATGAGAGGGAGGAGGGTCAGTATAGCCCAAACACATTGATCATGAAGATTTGGAAGACTGCAACTATATGCCAATATCCGAGGAGGATGTTAGCCTTGGTGAAGAAGATTTTATCGTCCCAGAGGAACCTCTCGAACAAGAACGCTTCAAGCGACTGCTCATCACCACCGCATGGAGCCTGAAAAAGAAACAGCAGCAGCTCAAAGCTGAACATGATACACTCAATGAAAGGTGGACCAAGGTCCTGGCCGCTGAGGAGTACGGCCCCGAGCGACCAATAAAAAGTTACCCCAAGCGCAAGCTGCTACCATAGTTCGACAACGAAGCCCTTGAGGCAATACCGTCGAAATACAATCAGGGAAATCAACTAGACTGACCACCACGTGCACGGGATAAAGTGGCACATCAAGCCGAACACCAGCCCGCACCCCCTCGCTGAAGAGGCAAGGAGACAGCAGCCACAGGCTATACATATGACTTGCATCAGGACCTGGCCAATATAGACCAGATCGATCTATGGATCAAGAGGTCGTGCCCCGCACAACGGCTATGAAGCCCGGCGTGATGAACATTACAATATTCGGGATCAGCACCGAACTCAGATGTCATCCGATCTCCACCGTGATGTCGCACGATATAGGGGTGCCGCACACCCCATGTTCTTTACTGATGAGGTAATGCAGCACTAGTTTTCGGAAGGGTTCAAACCCGTAAACATCGAGTAGTATGATGAAACAACGGATCCGGCCGTCTGGATCGAAGATTTTCTTCTCCATATTCATATGGCTCGTGGAGATGACCTTCACGCCATTAAATATCTTCCTCTAAAGCTAAAAGGACCAGCACGACACTAGCCGAACAACCTCCCAAAGAACTCCATTGGAAGCTGGGAAGATTTAGAAGATGCTTCTAGAGCCAACTTTCAAGGCAGTTATGTCCGGCCACCGGATGCCGATGATGTAAGTCACATAATCCAGCAACCTGGCGAATCGGCTCGCAAGCTTTGGAATCGGTTCCTAACTAAAAAGAACCAAATCATGGACTTCCCAGACACTGAAGCCTTAGCGGCCTTTAAGCACAGCGTCCGTGACGAATGGCTCGCCCGACACCTCAGACACGAAAAGCAGAAGACCATGGCAGCTTTAACTACACTCATGGCCCGTTTTTATGTGGGTGAAGATAGCTGGTTGGCTCGTAGAAGCAACAGCTCTGGCAATCCCGCACTTCTGAGGCCAGGGACGGCAATGGTGAACCACGCCGCAATAAAAACAAACGCCAAAGCAATAACGACGACGCAAATGATATGACAGTTAATGTTGGATTCAGTGGTTCTAAATCCTGACAATGGAAGAAACCTTTTAAAGGCAACAGGGACGATCCATCCAACTTGGACAAAATCCTTGAGAGGCCTTGTCAAACTCATGGCACACTCAACAAGCCTGCCAACCACACTAATAGAAACTGTTGGGTTTTAAAATAGGCCGGTAAGATAAATACCGAACACAAGGGAAAGGGACCTCTAAGCGAGGACGATGATGAGCCCCGCCAGCCGAACACTGGGGGCCAAAACAGTTTCCCTCCGAATTGAAAACAGTGAACATGATCTATGTCACTCACATTCCCCAAAGGGAGCGCAAGCGCGCACTAAGGGACGTCTACACCGGAGAGCCTGTCACCCCAAAATTCAATCCATGGGCAGCCTGTACGATCACCTTTGATTGCAGGGATCACCCAACCAGTATCCGTCACGGGGGTTCGGCCGCCCTGGTACTTGATCCAATCATCGATGGATACCATCTCACTAGAGTCCTTATGGACGGCGGCAACAGTCTCAACTTGATTTATCAAGACACTATCCGCAAGAATCAAGCCTAATAACACCACCTTTAAAGGTGTGATACCCAACGTGGAGGATCGTTGTACGGGCTCACTAACACTTGAGGTACTATTCGGCTCCCTAGACAATTTCCGAAGTGAAGAACTGATCTTCGACATTGTCCCCTTCCGCAGTGGTTATCATACACTGCTCGGACGAACTGCTTTCGCCCGCTTTAATGCAGTCCTGCACTATGCTTATTTGAAGCTTAAAATGCCCGGACCTCGCGGTGTTATTACAGTCAATGGAAACATGGAGCGCTCCCTCCGTACTGAAGAGCACACTGTGACCCTTGCAACCGAGGTGTATGGCGGCCTCATTAAGCCGAACAATTCTTCGGACATCAAAGCCAAAGACATCTCTAAACGAGTCCAGTCTGTGCATCATTGCGATAACATCCGGACCTCGATTAACAGTTAGGCCTCCGCCGATTACCCCATAAGGTTTTGGCTTACGTACCGCGTGTACATAACTACACACTCAAAATACCTTGGGCAACACCGGAGGCACACTGCAGAAAAAGTCCATAGTAGGCTTGACCCTATATGGACATTATACATTTTTTCACTGCAGGTTCATTAAGAGCCCTATCCACTGTATGGTTGCATCAGGGACCCTTTCAAGGCCGGGTTTCCCCCTCCTTCATGGACAACCATCAAATACCCCTATCAAAGGATTCATTACTCAGGAGAAACGACACAGACGTGCGGCAGGGCATTACTGGAGTCTTTGAACCATTACTTTGAGGCCATGTGCTAGACTTTCCCTTATGTAAATCTTTAGGCATGTAACATGCCCTCCATATTTATGGCATTGTCTGTCGAAATACGCCTCAATGTACAAATAAGGATATAAAGAAGCAGATGATCACCACCTTTTGTTAGGTTCTTATATTGTCTCGTCATCCGTATTCCCTCCTTGCTTTCTATTGACGTACGCATTTTCAACACGACCTTCATACCAGGGGTTGTATCCGACCGTGCAAAACTTAAATTCCGAACACCTGTAGGGAACTCTTTGACGTCCCGGATATTGCACTATATGTGTCGGCTCCGAATCATGTCTTTGGTCTATAGTTGGATTGCCCGGCTCCTGTGCTTACGACCTTACGTTCTGCAAGTTCAGCTAAGGTAGTAAAGGAAGAACTACTGCGATTGTATTTCTGGTTCATCCGGTCAAGTAGCTCTATAGAGAAAGCCGAAAACTAACCGTCATGATATGCGAGAGCTGGTCAGCGATCCAGTGACTTAGTGTTATACTACAAATCGTTCACGATTTATCCCATGTTATACGAGGGGATGGGATTCAACCAACCGTGTTGCAAAGGCGCCCTAATCTGGATTGCCGTTCACGAAACAGGGGTTAGTCCTTAGCCCCACCTATGGACTCCTATGGCTAAGTGAAGATAATAAAGCCGTATAGTCTGATTGCCTAGTCATCTAGCGGACGCCTCCTCCACGGACCAAGATGTTGGATAAAGAGCAGATACACGTTTTTGAACACCCGGAAAATACTTTCACGGGGGTGGAAGCCGATGAATGGCAATCTTCAGAAATATAACGGCCGAACAGGAGGATAAAATGACAAAATCATAAGGCACAAGTATAAATATTTCAAATCATGAGTTCATTACATGGTCTTTACAAACCGAACTCCACTATTCAAATATGATATCCTTTAAACATTGGCCCTCTACAATTCGGGCTCCCTCGAGGACCTTGCTGAAATACCTCTCCGGCCTCCGGTGATCCTTGCTTTCGGGCGGCCCTGCGGTGGCAATTTCGGTGGCCTTCATCTTCGCCCATTGCACCTTGACACATGTGAAGGTGTTCGCACACGAACACGTCACCGTGTACCTCCAACACCGAGGGTGATGCAGCGCAGCTCACGTTGAAGGAGACCCGGCCGGAAGCGCGGAACGCAGGCAATCTGGCGGGTGCTTTTGAGGACCCGAAACCCCACACGCCCGGGAGGGACCCCGTCTGGGCAAATGACCGCTATGGGCTTCCCTAGGTCGACCTGATCGCCCCTAGGGCCTCGAGTTTCACCGCCCTGCAATGAAGAAGAACAACGAAGAACGAGGAAGAAGAAGAACTAGGGTTAAGGAGAAAAGATAAAAGATAAAAGTGGTAGATGAATTGATCGATTGTGTGTTGTTCAATCGGCCGTCACCCCTTAGGTATATAAGAGGCGGCTGGACTTCCCATGCAAGGAAAAGGCTTGGATTCACGTCCAAAACCCTAGTCAAATTCGGATTGGTCTTGTCCGAACTTTCCAAAACTGTTCGGTTTAAACTGGCTGCACCTTGCGGGTCTTTTATGTGGTGGTAAACGACCTCGGATGAAAACGAGACCAAAAGCAATCTTGACCATTTCGACGATACGAACAAC
The DNA here is from genome assembly GCF_018294505.1 of Triticum aestivum. Taxonomy (NCBI): domain Eukaryota; kingdom Viridiplantae; phylum Streptophyta; class Magnoliopsida; order Poales; family Poaceae; genus Triticum; species Triticum aestivum. The sequence goes on along the minus strand of NC_057807.1, from coordinate 605,878,476 downwards.
TTTCATGTTGAACCTTTTTTGATCAGAGGCCATCTTGAGGGACAAATAACTCGCACAAAAGATCTATTTACTCGCGCTACCAATCAGACATGGCGTCTGGTGGGGCGCGCCATATTTCGCCTCGTGACAGGGATGCACTCCGATTGCTCTAACTTTTGCATACAAACTCAGATTCGGACGATTGTTATATCAAAATCAATCGTTTCGACGAGACAAAGACAATCCGTGTAGATCATTTTTCCATTTGAGGTCGTCTTGGTGGCTTAATCGGACAAAGTGTACTCTGAATATAAGATCTTAGTACTTTGAGCATAGTTTCGGCCTTCGAGATGAAATTGGATGGCGATGACCCAAACTTCAAAGATGTTCATATCAACAATACAGAACTCTTTCATGAAGATCACTTCTCCATTTGAGGCCATCTTAAATAAGTTATTGACCGTGCCAAAATCTGGTGTCAACACATGCCCCCTGTTTTTCGGCAAAGCTTGTGTGCCGAAAAATAACTTGCACATAGCTTGCTCTAAGGACGATGCCAACACTTCATCAGCCATTTTGCATATGCTTAGGATGATAAGTTTATATCGATCATTGCTTGTGTGAATATTTCGATGCAAGTTTGGGTGAAACTTTCCAACTTCAACAACAATCCGGTGATAAGGTTCCATAGATCAAAACCATCCTCTGAACCATATTGTTCACCCTTTCGCTAGGATTTTGCAGATAATTAAGAATGAACTTCCTTCAATCCTTACTTCGCCTGCATAAAAGTTTCATTAGTGGCCGAAGCGGTGGACTTCGGTTCAGCCTTACCTATGTTGACGAGACTAAGCATCGGCTATTGATAGAAATACAATATACCATGATTAACATAGTAGCCGGATGCTTGCTGTGCGAACTCTTTTGAATTGTCATGCCTAGAAATATGAACAGTTTTAAAGCAACCAAGGTAAATTTTGCATCTAGACATACCTCAAGATAAACTACAAGAGATTCGTCAAAGCATTCATAACCCTTGGATATTTGTTGCACTACTCATAATGAATCACCGAAAGCCTCAATGTGTATAACACCTATTGCAACCAAAAGCTCCAAACCGAATAAAATTTTATATCCGGCTTTGATCATTGTGAAAAAATATTTTAAGCGACATGAGGCTTGTTTTGGTCTCCAATTGAACTAAAGACGATGTTAGGATACTACATCGGCCATGCTTTGACATATTCTTAGGGCAATAGATAAATATCAGCCATTAACATGAGGTCCATGTAGAATTCACCCACCAAAGTATGTATAGCCGAAATAAAGAAATAAAATAGGAATAAAATATTTCAGCTCCTTTGTATTAGCAACAATGTAACTAACCAAATGTATGGTAATTTGGTAATACCCTCTCATGATATAGAAAATTATGTTGCATCCAAGGATCAAAATAAATCCATGGAGGGTAATTGATCATACCTAGGGATGAATTCCACGGCAAAGGCATCAACGACATGGTTGAAGAAAATGGATGATGTGCTAACCGAAGATTTTGATGTTGTGATGCGCACCTTCGGCTTAATTGTTTGTTGCTTTCATTAGTTTCCTTCTTCACTTTTATTGTACTTGTTGCAACAGAAGCATGCACATCATTTTTGTCTTGATTGATCTTCTTGGGAACCCATGCCATGTTCTTTTTTTTCATCTCTTGTGCACTAAGATTTTGTAATTTCTTCTTTTGCCAATATGATAAACCGAGTGGGCATCTCGGCTGTGATTTTGTTTCAACCAATGGCAACTCTTTTTGGGCCTTGTGCATCCTAAACTTCTTTTCTTCAGATTTGGCACTCTAATTTTTATCAATTGATTGCTTCACTTCTTTGCCTTTCGTAGCCAATGTCAACACTTTAATTGGCTCTTTGCTATTTGAGATCAAATTTGAAGCAGCACACTTACGACCATCTCTTTTCACGCGGTAAACTTGCTTTACCACCTCTTTCTTCTTTCTTGAGCTCTGGACCGATTCCTTATGATTGAAACGGTCTTTGACGCGTGATTGTTCAAATGTTGATCTCCTTGGAGATGCATAGTATTGGTGAGATGGTCTAGAATAAGATGGAGAATGTGCCCTTGTATCATACCTGTCCCATGATGAATATGTATCTATATGAGCATAGGGAGGTATCCATGACATTGACATTGGCGGCCCAAAATAAGGATATGAATATGTTGCATTAAAATTATCACTTTACCAATACCGATCCTCATATTTGCGCCTTGGGGGTGACCTTGGTTTCTTTGCATGATTTGGCCGATAAGCATTCTTCTCTTCACTCTTCTTTTGATATTTTTCCAATAGTTGTGCGAAAGTGACTTTCGGCTTTTTACCTTTGTGCTTACGTTGGCCTTTGTTTTCTTTGGTTGTGCTTGCACCGATCTTTAGATTTGCTTGCTGCCCCCAAGTACTTGGTATCTCCATTGTAGCTTCGATGGAATTCTCACCCTCAAGATTATGTTCATTATGCTCTTCAACAACTTCTTTACTTGAAAGCTTGATCCCATCACCTGTAGTTTTTACCTTCTCTTTAATGTATCGGCTTGAAGCAGCCGATGCAAAAACTTTTTGCCATCGGGACCAATCGGAATAGACTGGTCATCTCTTGGTGTTTCAACAAACTTCAATCGTCCTTTTTCAATGGCTGATTTAACTATTTGACGGAACATGTTGCAATCCTCAAAATTATGCTTGAACGAATCATGCAACTTACAATACATTCGTCCATGGATAGATGGCTCAACATGGTGATCAAGAATTCTTATGTAATTATTTTTCAGCAATAAATCAAATATTTGGTCACACATGCTTGAATTGAAGGTAAACTTCTTGTTTTCTAGCCAATCTTGCTGTGTGAACGGCGTTGGAGATAAGCAAACGAATGCTTCAGATTTGGAATCTCCCCATTCAGCTATACATTGTGTTTTCCACTCTATCTCCGGTGTCTTTGGATAAGATATTATATTAGCATCGGATTTCTCAAAATAAATTAACCTTGGCTTTAAACTTCTGAAACGAAAATACTTAGAACACACATGTCTCAATTGAGACCAAGTGCAAGCCAAGTACGAAATAAGCAAAGCTACCCAACTAGATATGAACTTTAGATAAAGCAACGGGGAAAGCTTTGGCTGTAACAATAAGTCATTATCGGTCTTTATAAATGGCGCAATGTGTTGAACGATATGTTCCATAACAAGTTTATTGCTAACAAGTAAATTACCCTTCTTCATTGGTCTTTCAAAATTACTTATGAGAGTATTTCTTATAGATGCATCAATAACGAAGTTGTGACCAAATCTGAAAATAGGTAAATTACTCTCTATGCATACCTCTTCAAATATGTTGGGAGAGCATGATGGTGGTGCCACTTTAAGAACATCTTGCTCCGTCTTTGGATGGCTCCCCAACACCTTGTCTTCATCTTTTTCTTGATTCCGTGCATCATTGCTTTGAAGATCCATGTCAGCTGAACTTTGTTCGGCTACTTGTTCTTGTCCTTGAGGCTTGTCAATTTCTATGGCACGAAACTCATAGGGCAGGAAGTAGGTTCCATTGACTTCGGAAAAATCAAGTATGGTTGTTTTGCCATGCTTTCCATGCCCTTTCTCAATAATGCTTGCCTCTTTGGATTGATGGATTCAGAATATATACTACTTGATTCGTCTTTTTCAACCGAAGCACTTTTATGTTCCGAATCATCCTTCTTTTCATTGATACTACCAATTGGCAATGCTTCTTTTATCTGAGCCAATTCTTTTTCTATTTATTTCTGACGGCGGGCGGCAAAATTAGCTTTAAGCTTTTTCTCAATTTCAGCCCACTCCAGATATGATTGCCCCCCAATGCTTTTAGATTCTTTCGACAATGATACACGAGTGTTGCCAAAATTTTGCAATTGTGTTGGGGTGTATAATATGATGTAGTACTAGGTGAAGGCATATGCATTGTTGTAAGACCATACTTTTGCTCGCCAATTTTATCAATTGGCAAAGATTCATCTTCTTGCAAAACTCCAGCTTTTATTGCGGCATAATCAGGAAATAGCCCCTTTTCATGTTATTCAAGGAAAAGAGCACTAATTCTCTTATTTTGGGCTAAACTCTTCAATGCAGCCACCACTACCTCATCTTCTACAATATTGGGCACAACTGCTCCTGTAAAATTTACATTCATTCGGCTATAACCAGGAAGGTGTGAAGCCGAACTATGAGCATCTACAATTGTGTATGGTGTCGAAGAATTACTAACAGGAGGTGTAGCATATGACGGTTGAGAGTAACTGGCCAAATAGCCACTAGTAGCATGGCCAATTCTCTTATTCATCGGCATGGTTGGGTTACTATATTGCACATTAGCTGCCGATGAATAAAAGGGTGAAACACTTTCTTGTATGGCATTGGAAATTCTAACTTGGGGTGTTTCAAATTGATTAATCAAACTCATCATGTTGCTCATCGGCATATAAATTTGCTGGGTTGCCGATGCATGTGAGTTGGGATACATATGGTGCATGTTACTAATATCATTAGAAGTTGAAGTATATAAATTACTTTGAATCGGCCCTTGCATGTAGTTAGTTGCATGATTGAAAAAACTGGGGTTGGCCGATAGAGTATACTCATTGAACGATCTAGTAACACCATATTAATTATTTGCATCTACATAAATGGATTGGGTATTCATATTACCTTCGTAGACTGTAAACCCTAGATGACGATCTCTTTGTAGCAAGAACGGACCGGAGACCGTTCAAAGCTTCGTCCCCATCGGAGTCGCCAAAAAGTGTGTTCGCACACGAACACCTCACCGTGTACCTCCAACACCGAGGGTGATACACCGCAGCTCACGTTGAAGGAGACCCGGCTGGAAGCGCGGTACGCAGGCAATCCGGCGGGTGCTTTTGAGGACCCGAAACCCCACATGCCTGGGAGGGACCCCGTCTGGGCGCACGGCGGCTATGGGCTGCCCTAGGTCGACCTGATCGCCCCTAGGGCCTCGAGTTTCGCCACCCTGCAATGAAGAAGAACAACGAAGAACGAGTAAGAAGAAGAACTAGGGTTAAGGAGAAAAGATAAAAGATAAAAGTGGTAGATGAATTGATCGATTGTGTGTTGTTCAATCGGCCGTCACCCCTTAGGTATATAAGAGGCGGCTGGACTTCCCGTGCAAGGAAAAGGCTTGGATTCACGTTCAAAACCCTAGTCAAATTCGGATTGGTCTTGTCCGAACTTTCCAAAAGTGTTTGGTACTGGCTACACCTTGCGGGTCTTTTTTGTGGTGGTAAACGACCTCGGATGGAAACGAGACCAAAAGCAATCTTGACCGTTTCAACGATACGAACAAATTTCATGTTGAACCTTTTTTCATCAAAGGCCATCTTGAGGGACAAATAACTCGCACAAAAGATCTGTTTACTCGCGCTACCAATCCGACATGGCGTCTGGTGGGGCGCGCCATATTTTGCCTCGTGTCAGGGCTGCACTCCGATTGCTCTAATTTTTGCATATGAACTCGAATTTGGACGGTTTTTATATCAAAATCGATTGTTTCGACGAGACAAAGACAATCCGTGTAGATCATTTTTTCATTTAAGGTCATCTTGGGGGCTGAATCGGCTAAACTGTACTCTTAATATAAGATCTTAGTACTTTGAGCATAGTTTCGCCCTTCGAGATGAAATCGGACGGCGATGACCCAAACTTCAAAGATGTTCATATCAACAATACAGAACTCTTTCATGAAGATCACTTCTCCATTTGATGCCATCTTAAATAAGTTATTGACCGTGCCAAAATCTGGTGTCAATAGAAGGCTATCCGGGCACCTTCTATGCAGGCCGACCGCTTTATAGCATTGATCCGAGGGCGCGTATTGACTAGCCGCGTAACGAGGCTAAAGTAGCTGCTGGACATGGGCTCGGTCCGCCATAGTTAGACTATCAGGTCCTTCATGGCCAAGCTGGCCACCCTATGCAGCTCGGTCAGCTGCTTTAGCTGATCGCTAAGGGGCGTCAGATGCTCCAGTGCAAGATACTGGGACCAGAACAACTTCTCTGTCAAGTTCCCCTCTTCGGCTCGGAAGAATTCTCCGGCATCAGAAACACTCCTCGATAGATCCACGAACGCACCTGGAGAACTCCAAACTCGGGTCAGCAAGATGTATCTTCTACTTGTAAATTTACTCTGTAGAAGAAAGGCCTTACCAGCCGCTATCTGCCTCGCCTCCTGGATCTCCTGGCGAGCGCCCTGGGCCTCAATCCGAGCCTCCTTCACGCTCAGGAGAGCTTTGGCAAGTTCAGAGGCTTGATCTGAAGTCTTCTGCTCCAAGGACTCGCACTTCGTAATGACGTCCTTGAGCTCTTGCTCGACTTCGCCTACCCGCGCCTCGTGTTTTCGGCTGGTAGTCCACTCCATGTACAGCTCCTTCGCCGCCTTGTCAGTGGCTGCCCTGCTCACCTCTGCCTCTTTTTTGGCTTGGGCAAGCAGGCCCCTGAGGGACTCGACCTCGGCTGCGACAAACATGAATTAGCACACATATCACTTTTGGTATGTAAAGTGCCGCATACCTTGCATTTCATCAAACCGCTTGTTGACGCGGTCGAGCTCCTCATCGGCTATTCGAAGCTTCCGATTAAGCTCGGAAACCTCTGCGGCTTGGGCAGTAGCCTCCAACATGGATGCATGTCTCACACATTAACATAGTATGTTAATAATTTGACTAGGGGATCCTCTGTCCGGATTGTTCTAATCCGAACAGAGTCTGAGGGGCTACTATCTATAAATGGGTTCAACCTTTCATATGAAGAACTTGTTAGAGAATTACATCGCATACCTCAAAGCCAGTCAGTAGGTTGTTGAAGGGACCATTCAGTCCGCTTTTCGCAGACTGAATCTTTTCCATAACCTATGGGTGCGGTGCTCCTCCATGATGGAAGCGCGTTGTAGCGGTTTCTCGAGAGCGTGAGCGGCCTCCGGATTGACGGAGGCCACCGACGGAGCTGCTGCTCCTCCCTCCTCCGTCAAGGGGGATGCTGATCCGAACCCGGAGCCACATTGGTCTCCGAGATGGTGTTCAGCGGGTGCCCAAACAGTTGAGACCCTCCACCCTCGATGGACGTGGGGGTCGCCATCCACCAGTCTGCGGCATCCGAGGTATTAACCTCAGGCACCTTCTAGACGGCTTCGTCTGCCCCTCCTCGGCCTGGAGAGGTCCTTTGGGATGACACCTCTATTGGGGAACGTAGCAGAAATTCAAAATTTTCCTACGTGTCACCAAGATCTATCTATGGAGAAACCATCAATGAGGGGAAGGAGAGTGCATCTACATACCCTTGTAGATCTCTAAGCGGAAGCGTTCAAGAGAACGGGGTTGAAGGAGTTGTACTCGTCGTGATCCAAATCACCGGAGATCCTAGTGCCGAACGGACGGCACCTCCGCGTTCAACACACATACAGCCCGGTGACGTCTCCCATGCCTTGATCCAGTAAGGAGAGAGAGAGAGAGGTTGAGGAAGACTCCGTCCAGCAGCAGCACAACGGCATGGTGGTGGTGGAGGAGCGTGGCAATCCTGTAGGGCTTCGCCAAGCACCGCGAGATATGAGGAGAAAGAAAGGTAGGGTTGCGCCAACAGGAGAAGAACTTCATGTGTTGGGCTGCTCCTTTGCCTCCACTATATATATGGGGAGAGGGGGGGCTGCTCCCCCACCTAGGGTTCCACCCTAGGGGCAGCGTCCAACCCAAGATCCCATCTAAGGGGCGGCCAAGGGGGGGGAGAGGGGAAACTTGCCCCCCAAGTTAGGTGGGTGCACCCCCCTCCCCAAACCCTAGGCGCCTTGGGCCCTTGTGGGGGGGGGGGTGCACCAGCCCACCTGGGTCTGGCCCCCTCCCACACTTGGCCCATGCAGCCCTACGGGGATGGTGGCCCCACTTGGTGGACCCCCAGGACCCTCCCGGTGGTCCCGGTACTTTACCGATAAAACCCGAAACTTTTCCGGTGACCAAAACAGGACTTCCCATATATAAATCTTTACCTCCGGACCATTCCGGAACTCCTCGTGACGTCCGGGATCTCATCCGGGACTCCGAACAACATTCGGTAACCACATACAAACTTCCTTTATAACCCTAGCGTCATTGAACCTTAAGTGTGTAGACCCTACGGGTTCGGGAACCATGCAGACATGACCGAGACGTTTTTTTTGAGGGTCAACGACAGTGGGAGAGGCTCCCACTGAATTTTGTATTACTCACGACAGAACAGTTACATGTGTGTTACAATGCGTTTTAGGCCCCCCGGCCGTAGGGGTTGCACAAACCAAGACTAGCGGCCCAAACTTACAATGTAATCAGAGAGAAAGGGATGGAATTTCTTCGGACAGTTATGGACTACCAGCTCCAATAGATTGTTGAACCTATCTAGCCACGCCACGAAGGAGTGTGGGATCCCCCTAAAATGTTGGTTGTTTCTCTCCATCCATAGGCTCCAAGCAGCAAGCAAAAAAACATCCATGAATAGGGGTTGACGCCAGCTCTCTTTTCCCCCATGCAAGATGGCTAACGTGTTGGTTTCTCCAGGCCAAGACAGCCCAACCTTACTCCAGCATCGCTGGGCGAAGGGGCACGCGAAGAAAAGATGCTCCATAGTTTCCTCGGGGGGGTTCTGACAGAAGATGCAAGTATAATTATCCCCGGCAACAGCAAAGTGTCGTCGCCTCAGCATGTTCCTGGTGTTTAAACGATCAACCAGAAGCAGCCACCCAAACAGTTTGAACTTGATCGGGCTTTTGGAGTTCCAAAGCCAGCAAAACGCCTCATCAGCCGCCACCTGCCTAAAATAGTGGTTGTAGTACTTTTTGGAAGAATAACGCCCTAGATCACAGACCCAAGTGTCAGCACAGTCACTGTCCAGCCTGACATGCGCGGACCCATGCTGAATCTCTCTGATCTCCTCCCTGGCCTAGACCGAAAGAGGAAGGCTGAAGATCGTGGTCGGATTAGTGGTCATGAGAACCTTGGCAATGGAGTCATCCTCGTTCAGGGCAAAGGAGAAGGCTCATGGATACGTGTCCATCAGCGTGGAGTCAATTTCACCAAACCAGACATCTTTCCAAAACAAAGAGGTACAACCATCGCCCGGGGAGACCTTGGTGATCCCCTGAAAGGATCCACAGAGCTGCATCATGTCTTTCCACTAGAAGGAACCCACCAAATCAGTGGCGTGCGGCACCTTATTTGTGTAATATGCATCCCAGACTAGCTGAACCCAGGGTACATCCTCACGATTGTAGAACTTGAACAAGTGCTTTAGGAGGTGCGCAGCATTTTGCGTCTTGATATCAATAACACCGAGGCCACCACACCGTTTAGGTCGACAAACAAGCTCCCAGGCAGCAAGGGAGTTGGTTTTGACCCCATCATCAGAGTTTTTCGCCCAAAGGCAGTATCGGCGCAGTTTATCGAGATGCTCAACCACTTTGGGGTGCAGCTTGATCGTGCACATTGCATAGATCAGCATGGAGGTCACCAGCGAGTTGACCAGCGTCAACTTGGCCCCCGAGGACATCAGTGATAAGGCAGTGGAGGTTTTCCTCTCAACCGATTGCACCAACGGCATGAGATCCAGAACACTCGGCCTCGTTGTTCCCATGGGGAGACCGAGGTAAGTGAATGACAAGGTGCCAACAGAGCAACCAAAGACCTGTGCTAATTCACTAGCATGTTGGTGGTCGACATTAATGGGTATGAGAGTTGATTTATGGAAGTTGATCTTGAGCCCCACCGAAGCTGCATAATCTTCCAAGATAAGTTTCATGCGTGCGGCCTGTGTAGGACTAGCCTGTATAACCAAGATTGTGTCGTCAGCGTATTGCACCACCAGGAAGTCACCTGCATTTTCACGAGGAATAGGAAGCTCCAGTAGACCCTGGGTATAAGCGTCGTTGATTGCAGCTTGCAGCAGATCAGCTGCAAGGACAAAGATCAGTGGCGAGAGAGGGTCACCCTGTCGTACGCCACATTTGCATTTGAATTTCCGACCAGGAACACCATTCAAAAGGATAGATGAAACTCCCGAACTAAAAATTGTTTCCATCCAACCTAACCACTTGTCATCAAATCCCATGTGTTTCATGATTTCCAACATGGGGGCATGTTCAATCGTATCAAAGGCCTTGGCAAAGTCAAGCTTAAGCAAGACAATCTCTCCCGCAGACGAGTGGCATTGATGAATATATTCGTTTGACCACGCAAGACAATCCTGGATGGTCCGCCCCTTGATAAAACCATATTGGTTCCTGTGGATGATTTTGAGGATAACTTTCTGCAGACGGTTAGCCGAGATCTTTGTAATGATTTTCAGACAATAATTCAGCAGGGTAATTGGTCTAAAATCATTAGCCGTTTCTGGAGAGGCTATTTTTGGAATGAGGGTGATGTATCCCTCACTAATGCTATTGATATCTAGCCCACCTGCATGGAAAGCGTGACACAGGTCATAGAAATCCGACTTGATGATTTGCCAGCACTTCTTAAGAAAACAACCATTGAAACCATCCGGGCCGGGGGCTCTGTCACTTGGCATTTCCTTGATAACAGAATCTATATCTTCAGTAGAGAAGGGCGCACTCAATTGATCCAACCCATCGATCCGGCGGATGATCCTAGAGAGATCAAACCGCATGCTGGTGGGTTTAGATGAACCTAAACGTTCCTTGTATGTATTGAATAGAACCCCCTCCTTGCCAACATGGTCATGGATTTCCACCTCACCAACTCTAAGCATGGCAATAGCATTGTGTCTATATCTCTTTGTGGCCAGCGATTGGAAAAGCTTAGTGTTCTCATCAGCAAAGCGAAAATACCTGATAGTACATCTCTTCCGCCAATATTCATTCTGGTATTTGAGCAAAGCTTGCAAGTGGGTTTTCAATATCTTCCTGAAGTTTGACTCCTGGACATATAAAGGTCGTTTATCCTCAAGAGCGTCCATGATAGCTAGAGCCTCATTACTGTTTTGAATCATAATTTTAAGCTTTGAGACACCCTTGCTCCATCGCTTAAGATCATATCTTAGGGTTTTAAGCTTTTTGCACATGCGGGCTACGACATTGGGGGCGTGACATGCCTTAGACCAGGAGTTAGCAACAACCTCCATGAACCCATCATGATTAGTCCAAAAGTTCTCAAACCGAAAGAGCTTGGATCAGGGGATACTCGATTCAATTGTGACTACACACGGGATGTGGTCGGACACCGACTTTCCCAGAGGCAGGACCATCGTGTTTGGATATGAGGTAGTCCAACAAGATGACATGAAGAACCAATCCAACTGTTCCAGTAGAGGGTCATCCTGCATATTGCTCCAGGTATATGCTCGGCCTTTCACAGGTAATTCCATAAGCGACTGTGCACGAATGAGCTCATTAAATAACATCATGTCCGCAGCGTCACCCCCAGGTTTGTTTCTGTTATTCATGGATCGAATAAAATTAAAATTGCCAAGAATCAGCCAGTTTTCATCATCAGGAATATTCAGATCAAAGAGCTAGTTTGTAAAATCCACTCGACGCTGGCCAGAGCAGGGGCCATAGACATTGATCAGATTCCACGAGTCATTCGATTGCGTGGCAACAAAAGAAACCCCCACCGCAAAAGAATCCACATACCAAGGTGTGCCCATAAACATAGAACTATTCCAAATTATAATGATGCCACCCGAGGCACCCACTGATGGTGCAAAAACAAACTTATCAAAACACTCAGGGTAGAAAGTTTTAATAAACGCAAGATCGAAGGATTCACGCTTAGTTTCCTGGATACATAGCACAGAACAACCGCTAGTATCAATCGCATTCCTAATAGCCAAAAGTTTCGCATCAGAGTTTATGCCTCTGATGTTCCATTAGAGCACGTTCCACGATTTATTCATCAGAAAGGAAGACTTCAGTCTTCGGCCGCCACAGACGAGCGCTGGTCATCCAGCAGCTTCTCGTGGGATAGGGCTTTCGGAGCAATTCCACAATTGCTTCCCATCTGTTGAAGATCTCCGATCGGTGTTGGGGGGGGGGGCAAGCAGCAGTGAGCACCTGCACAGGAGCAACAGCCAAAGAAACAACAGTGACAAAAGGAGTCTCTCATGGTTTCACCCTTGACTTGGAACGCTTAGTGTCAGAAGCATGGTTGATTTTGAATCCATCATATTTGTTGGATCTAGTACTCCGTCTGACAGCAGTGGTGTCCAAAGGCACTAACACATTGCGGTGTTGTGGAGCATTGAACATAAAGGAAGATGCAATCACTTGAAGCACATTAGGCTGGTCTGATGAAGGCACTACCTGAGACTCCACATCTGCCGAGACAAGCTGCGTGATCGCCTTGAGGCCAGGAGAATGGTCAGGAAAATCCCAGTCTGCAGCAGACAGTCGAGCCCTGGGTTCAGAAGACAGCAAAGACGATGGAACTACAACTGTTCCCCACTGAAATGCAGTAGCAAAGATCATGGAGAAGACATCAGGTTGAGGTGACATACATTCAATCCAGGCTGCAGCAGCGGCATTAAGATGGTTCTGAAATATCTGGAAAGGGTTGAGGGGCAACATTACAGGAGAAGTATGCTGGAAGGCGATAGCTGGTGTATATATGCGCTTGAGCATACTCCCGATCCAAAGCAGAAACTCATGATCAGCAGCAACCTGAAGATAAACAGAGCTTCCTCCAACTCTGACGAACTCCATCCTAGCCGCAGGATTGCCATTCACAAATCCATCAGCCAAAGCTTCCACCGCCTGAAACTCAGAGTCACAAGACCAAATATCAGACAGATTGCCCTGCACATTATGCTCCGGATCCACACCATCCATGAGTGACGGTCCATCATACTGAAAGAATGTCCTGAAACTGAACCCAGTATATGGTGTGATCATAGGCCACACACCCCACCCATTTTCCTGAACTTCCTGCGCAGGTTCAGGGGCGTTCCAGGAGGCCTCATTCAGAGCATCTTGAGCAGCCATCTCATCGATTCATGCTTGCTGCATGAGGGTGTAGTAGGGAAGCTGGTACGTATGTGGAGATGCATTCAGGAGCGGGGGAACATCCTCATTACCAACTAAATTTGGGATAATGTTTCTACCATTCAGAACATAAACAGGCACCGAACACGAGCGGGCAAGACCTGGCAGTAACCCAACCCTGGTAATCACAAGACTGTGCGGCACCTCGGCAACATCTTTGATATGGCATTTGACAAGGAGTCTAGCCTTATTCTGTCCCGGACGGGGCCAGACTAGCAACTTTCCAAAGTTTGAAACAGCCTTATGAACGTAATGTTCAGTTTGATAATCCATTGGAAAAGCAAGAAACATGACCCAAACTTCATATTCAAAAGCAGGCATGCGCAAATTGATACTCTCATCATGCGGGACTAGGGAGAAGGTGGAATCATCAGTCAAAGCATGCGGTCCTTCTCTAATGGCAGCATCTCTACTTTCCATATCCGCAAACACCACATACCTGATCCCCAGCGGGTAAACAAAATCATCTAGCAGTTCATACTCTAAATCACCAACAATAATGCGGCAGACCTCGGCTAACATGAACTCCTTCTGATGATCAGGGACCGGAGGATGGATAGAAATGATGGCATACCTATCATGGTTCAGAGGCGGATCATCCGGTCAATAACCAAGAGCGGGATCTGGATACCCATGTTGGCTCCCACATGTTCCATGATGATCTCATCGGATGAACCACGATGTCGAGGATTCGATCAATCCTGTATACAATTCCCTTTGTCTAGCGGTATTGTACTTGCCCGAGATTCGATCGTCGGTATGCCGATACTTTGTTCAATCTCGTTACCGGCAAGTCTCTTTACTCGTTCCGTAACACATCATCCCGTGATCAACCCCTTGGTCACATTGTGCACATTATGATGATGTCCTACTGAGTGGGCCTAGAGATACCTCTCCGTTTACAAGGAATGACAAATCCCAGTCTTGATTCGTGCCAACCCAACAGACACTTTCGGAGACACCCGTAGTGCACCTTTATAGCCACCCAATTATGTTGTGACGTTTGGTGCACCCAAAGCATTCCTACGGTATCCGGGAGTTGCACAATCTCATGGTCTAAGGAAATGATACTTGACATTAGAAAAGCTTTAGCATACGAACTACTATCTTTGAGCTAGGCTTAGGATTGGGTCTTGTCCATCACATCATTCTCCTAATGATGTGATCCCGTTATCAACGACATCCAATGTCCATGGTCAGAAAACCGTAACCATCATTGATCAACAAGCTAGTCAACTAGAGGCTTACTAGGGACATGGTGTTGTCTATGTACCCACACATGTATCTGAGTTTCCTTTCAATACAATTATAGCATGGATAATAAACGATTATCATGAACAAGGAAATATAATAATAACTAATTTATTATTGCATCTAGGGAATATTTCCAACAACCTCGGTGTCCCCCATGACAGTGCACTACAAAAAAAGACACATCCGTGACATTTTGGGCCGAACGAAATTTTTTCTGTCATACTTATGACACTTCTATGCCGATAATTGCGACAAAACCCAGTATCATCATAGATGTGGTGGGCTCCTACTTCTATGACAAAAAATGGGCTTTTCGTCCTGGGCGGGCCGGAGACGCAGCTGCATGACATTCTTTGGGCCGTCCATGACGGAAAAAGCCGTGGTAGAAGCGAGGGCGAGGAAAATATCAGGGTGTTCCCGGTTACGGTGGGTGGTCGGGGCCGAGCGATGCATGGAGGTTTGCGCATTTCTCTTGTACACGCACGTGCGTGGGTGCGAGGCGTTCGCCTACTGAACCCGAGCGATTGCACTGCAGGCTATGCATTACTGAACCCGAGCGATCGATCGATGGCTATTAACTAAACCCGACCGACCGATTCCTTCTCTAGTGCTGCTAACTGAAGCTGATCGATGCTGTGTCTGGATGAACAGTGAGCGTTGCTGGGGGGGGGGTTGGATGAACAGTTCTCGGTGGGGGTGGATGAACATGACCCCGTGGTGTTGCCTCGTGATGAACAGGACCCTGATCGATCGAGCCGGTTGGGGCTGGATGAATAGGACCCCGTGGAGGGCTGGACGAACAGGACCACCCCGTGGAGGGCTGGTTGAACAGTAGTCGGTGGAGGGCTGGATGAACAGTAGCCCGTGGAGGGGTGGTTGAACAGGAGCCCGTGGAGAGGGCTGGTTGAACAGTAGCCGGTGGAGTAGGGTGCGATGGAGGCTGGATGAACAGGAGCCCGTGGATGAACAGTCGCAGGTGGAGGCTGTAGGAGGTCGACGGTGGATGAACAGTAGCCCGTGGAGGCTGGAGGATGTCAACAGTGGAGATGAACAGTATCCCATGGAGTCCCGTTTTGCGGTACGCCACACCCCTCTCGATGAACAGGACCCCTGCTTCGACCGTAGCGCTCCAACACAAGTCTGTTTCCTCTGTTTTGCGGTACGCCACACCCCTCCCGATCAACAGGACCCTGTTTCGACCGTAGGAGGTCCAACACAAGTCCGTTTCCTCCGTTTTGCGATACGCCAGACCCCTCCCGATGAATAGGATCCTGTTTCGAACGTGGACAGTCGAACACAAGGCCGTTTCCTCCATTGTGCGGTACGCCAGGCCTCATTTCCATCGACTGTTCCATCCAAGCCCTCCCAGTGAACACGACAACGCATTCCGTTCCGACCCAGCCGGTTGGCTCCCCATGAACACGACAATGATGCAGTTTCTCCGTTCTGACCTAGCCATGTACTCGAGCCCTGGCCGTACGTATGCATGAGTAGGCGTTTGAGACCCTGCCCGTATGTACGTACGTGGCCGTATTTACTTTCTTGCACCCTGGCCGCTGTCTGTACGTGTACACGCTACGTGCGCGCCTCTACTATGACACATGCGCGCCTCTACACCGACCAGTATGTACGTACATGTTCGCGAGCAGAATGGCAACGCTACGTACGCTTCGACCAGATGGGTCCCGACTGTCAGGCACTTCCTTGCGTGCGAAGATGTGGCTGGTGGGTCCAAGCAGTCAGGGGGCGAATCATTTTTTTGGCCCATAGTATGGACGCACTTCCTTGCATGTGAAGATGTAGCTGGTAGATCCAGCAGTCAGGGGGAAACTTTTTTTTTTGCAAAATACGGTGGCCCGTCTGGTGGGTCCCTGCTATCAGGTGGAGTAATCATTATTTTCCGCGTAATAAGGAGGCACTTCCTTGCTGCGGCCGTGGACCCAGCTGTCAGCCTCTCCACGTACAGTCCACGTCCGATGGAAGTCGTTCCTTGACCACATTGGCCACACCCGCGCAAAGAGCACCAGGGCGGTGGACGATGGCGAGGCCTAGGAAGGGGACGATGCGGAGCCGGGGAAGACGCGACAGTGGAAGCCCGCGCAGAGAGGAGTACGAGGGTTCACTGGTTCGGCTGTGCTGTGAGGCTGCCGTCGCTCAGGGCCTGGCGAGCGGTGGGAACAGTAGGGGGTGGTGAGGCATCTGCGGTAGCATAGCTGGCCACGGGAGGCAGGAGCATGCGACACGACCGTCACTGGTTTGGGCGGCTGGAGAAAGAAGACCAGAGGTTGAAGAAGCACTACGGCCGTTGGATGGACATCGTACGGTCACTGGAGCTAGAATCATTCATATTTGCTAAGTTGACAAAGCCCTTCGTCCCCGTCAACTTAGTAGGCCCACAAGTCAGCCTCCCACTAAGGTGGGTCCCAGCTAGCACGGGGAGTATTCATTTTTTTGTGCGTAATAAGGAGGCACTTCCGGCGGGTCCAAGCTGACAATGGGGGGAACGTTTTTTCGCGAAATACGGTGGCCCGTCCGATGGGTCCCAACGGTCTGGGGGGAAACATTTTTTTCACGAAATACGGTGGCCCGTCCGGTGAGTCCCTACTGTCAGGTGAGGAATAATTATTTTGCGCGTAATAAGGAGGCACTTCCTTGCGACTGCCATGGACCCAGCTGTCAGCCTCTCCACGTACAGTACTCTTCCGATGGAAGTCGGTCATTGACCACATTGACCACGCCGGGCCGAGAGCACCACGGCGGTGGACGATGGCGAGGCCTAGGAATGGGAAGATGTGGAGCCGGGGAAGACACGGCAGTGGATGCCCATGCGGAGAGGAGTACGAGGGTTCATTGGTTCGGCTGCGGTGTGAGGCTGCCGTCGCCACAGAATAACAGGGGTTGTGGGTGAGTGGAGGGATGGTCTGGCCAGCGGTGGGACTAGTAGGGGCGGTGAGGCCTCCATGGTAGCACAACTGGCATGGGAGGCAGGAGCAGGAGGCACGACCGGCGCTGCTTTGGGCGGCTAGAGCAAGAAGACCAGAGGTTGAAGAAGCACTATGGCCGTTGGATGGACATCGTACGGTTACTGGAGCTAGAATCATTCATATTGACTAAGTTGACAAAGCCCTCCGTCCCCGTCAACTTAGTAGGCCCACAAGTCAGCCATGGTGGGTCCCAGCTAGCAAGGGTATTCATTTTTTTGTGCGTAATAAGGAGGCACTTCCTTGCGTGCGAAGATATAGCTGGTTGGTCTGACCTGTCAGCGGGGGCAATGTTTTTTTCGCGAAATACAGAGGCCCTTCCCATGGGTCCTAGCTATCTGGTGGAGGAATCATTATTTTGTGCGTAATAAGGAGGCATTTCCTTACGTGCGGCCGTGGACCCAGCTGTCAGCCTCTCCACGTATAGTCCTCTTCTGATGGATGTCGTTCATTGACCACATTGACCAGGATGCACCGAGAGCACCAGGGCGGTGGACGACGGCAAGGCCTAGGAAGGGAACGACACGGAGCCAGGGAAGACTCGTCAGTTGTTTCCCACGCGGAAGAGTATGAGGGTTTACAGTTTTGTTTGCCGTCCCCGGAGAATAACAACAGGTGTTGGTGAGTATAGGGATGGCTAGGCCAGCGATGGGAGTACGGTGGGGCGGTGAGGCCTGCGCGGCAGCATAGCCGGCCGTGGGAGGAGGGAGCAGGCAGTCCCGCCGGTGCTTGTTTGAGCGGCTGGAGCAGGAAGAGCAGAGATTGAAGAAGCACGACAGCCGTTGGATGGACATCCAACAGTCACTGTTCTCGTGTGTTGACTAAGTTGACACGGCGTTGCGTGTGCGTCAACCTTTTTTTTAGGAAAGCATACGCGTCAACCTGTAGTAGGCGCACAAGTTAGCCTCAAATATGTGGAAAACAACATACAACCCATCTGCCATTATTTCTAATAATGTACAACCCATTTGCTAATTCTTAAGAATTTTTTTGGAGCCCATCTTCTTTTTGTTAGCATTACACCCCATATTGTGGCCACAGTTAAAAAGTATACGAAATTATGCATATTTTGGTGCAGTCAACTGTTTATCCTGAAATATTGATTCACTTTCAAATTATTTTGAAAAATAATTTATATAAATATAAAATCCAAATAATTGTCCACGCATAAAAATCAATGGAATTTAAAATCTTGTAACGAGAAAATTGAAACTAATTCCCGGTTTGATGTGTTTTAAAAATGTACATCCTATTTCTGGGTAAACTGAATGAAACTCTCCTTGTCTTGAAAGATTTGTAGCCCAGCAGGGCTGATAAAGCAAGTAGGCCCCGTTTGGGTATTTCTTAAAAAACTAGAACTGGGCTAGCCCTTTTCAGCAAGAAAAAAACACAACTGGGCTCATGATGTGGTAAACATAAATAAAACCCTGGCTAGACGGGTCACAGCCCCCGCACAGCCCTGTTGTTACCCTGATCCATCGCTAAAACTTGTATAAATAACAACTGGTTGTTCCTCAAAAAATAAACTGCGCGACTTGCTGGGTCCCTGGTGTCAGCCGCTCATAGTGTAATTCTCTCGTTTATTGACTACGTTGACAATGGCGTGAGCCCCAGATGTCCAACCATTAGGAGGAACCATATTTTTGGGTTTGTAATATAGAGGCACTTGCTTGCGTACTGCCATGACGCTGGTGGGTCCCAACTGTCATCCTCTCCATGTACAGTCATCTCCTTGTTCCTCTCGGTTGTTGACGACGTTGACAATGCAAGAGGGCGGCGCACCGTGCACAGCGAGCAAACCAAGGCTGCAAGGCGGATGACGACGGCGAGGCCTCGGACGGAACGAACAGGAGCCGTGGAAGATGAGCCGGTCCAGTTGCAGGCGGAGGGGAGTACAAGGGTTGACTGGTTCGGGTGCTGGTGCGTGTTGGGGCTGATGTCGCCGGAGAATAACATGACGTGTGGGGGAATAGAGGGAGGGACTGGCCAACATTGGAGGGTACGTACGGTAGGGCGGCGGAGGCGCAACCAGCTATGGGAGGCGAGAGCAGGCGGAGCCGACGGGGTGGTTTGGTTTGGGCGGCTAGAGGAAGAAGAAGATAAGAGATAGAAGATCCACGATAGATGTTGGATGTCAATCCAACGGCTGGGAGGCAGAATCATTTGTTGACTGGCTAGTAAGTCGACACCACCTTGGATAGGCTATTTCCTCGCGGGTCCCAAATGTCAGAATCCAAATCTGTCACGTTCATGCATCCTTTCCTATGAAAAATTTATAGCCCATTTGATATGCTAGTTCGAAATAAGTTTGTGGGTGCTGGTGGGGGCTAATCACTTGGCTTCTGTAATGCAAAGTGAGCTCAAGCAGCCGACGAGAGTGATGTTATTTCCCTTGGTTGGGATTTGTTACAATATTTCACTCTAAATTAAACGAATGGCAAGCCATTTGCCTTGTTTCAAAGAAAATATGACAGTCACAGCTGAGTTGAAAAGGGCAAGAACATCTAACTCCAGCTTACAAACTATACAAAAGCACGAGGGTTAACTATTCATCAGGTTTACAAAAAACCCCAGGTTGAAAAGGGTAACAACATCTAACTCCAGCACTATTTTCGGTAGTCACAATCAAATGGATCGGTCAGGTCCATAGAATGAACATCCTGGGTCGTAAAATTTATTGGATTATGACCACAGTATGTTGTAAATAGAAGTCCGGCATGTTCACAAGCTCTTTTGCCCACCTGAAACTTCTTTTTTTGCTCTTCGGCATACCCATCCGTCAAAACCATGCTGTTGATAAACTTAAGCCTGATGGACAATAGTAACCTCGCATTCAGCAGGAAGCATGTGACAAATCTAGTGTTTGCATGGTTGGCTACATATTGTTCTAGCGTTATTGTCTTCAATCGAATCTCATGAGAAGTGAGAAAATCTTGATGCTTACGAATCAACCGATTGGTTATAACTTTCTTACCCCGTCTTGTTGCCTAAATAGACATGAAGATTGAAAACAGTTAAGGTCTAAAAAAGGGTGTCGAAAGAGCAACAGCTGAATGGTTAATTCTAGTACACTATATGCGGGCTTCCAATGTGCGTGAAATTATCACCTTTATATACAACTTCTCCAGACATGGAAGCCATTGCAGCAAGCCAATAATCTTGTTCAGATCAAAACTATTCATTTGGATATATAACATCTTGACAGAATCCAGCACCATTGATAGGCCATCCATGGAGAAACTCTTCATTGAGCATAGAACATAATATTAGTACAAAATATGTACTCCAAGATGATATATAACTTATGCGCAGAACTTTAAAATGCAGCTTATGGTTACAAGTGTAGATGATAATATAAAGTACCTAAAGAACTATGGAGCCAAACACCATATTGAAATGAGCACAAAGATCATGTATTACACCCAAGGTCTCCAGTTTAGGCGCATAGAGGATGGTTATTTGCAACGGTGAATAACTAGAATCAAGGATCAACCTTTGAAGTGAAGGGGCATCTTGGATGATGAGCTGCCTTCCGTCAAAAGAAATTCCAATTCTTACAAGGTTAGGCAACTTTATTTGGAGACAACCGATTCTAACTGTGAAAACAAGCACCAAGCACTCCAGGGAAGGGCAACTGGAGTGGATAATGCTATGCAATCAGGCCTCCGATATACGAACCCGCACAAGTGAAAGTTTCTTGAGAAATGGGAGTTGAAGGTTTAGTACCAGATTGTCTGGTAGGTAGCACATTGCAAAGGTGGTGGTGTGGAGAGAGGAGGAAAACCGCGAGATGGACATCAGTGCTGAGGGCACAAGTACATGGCGTTCGGTATGTGGTATGTGATTTTCAGGGGAATAGTAGAACTCAAGCAGCTCTAGTTCTATGAATTCAGGGGATTTCAGCCAAGCGTCCACCATGCAGGGCATGGTATGCTTGCTCAGGTAGCATGACGAGATGCAGAGGCTTTGAACGGAGCCCTGGTGGGAGGAGATGATGGCTCTGGGGATTTCAAAAATCATTGAAGAGAGATTGCTGACGACAGTCGAGATTAAGGGGCACGACGCGCCATAGAGGGCGCCACTGAATTGAGAGGACTTGGGTGCGGCAACAATCCTTGGTAGGGAGAAGCGAGATGATCTCCCCAAGGGTGGCGTCCGGGACATCGCTCATGCGGTCCACCCGAGATTCTACGGGTTCCTAGGATCCGGTGGGGGCGGGGTCGCCGCTTCTCCCCGCGCTGCCGGGTGCGGGATCTACAACAGGCGTGCCGCTGGCAGGAGCCTCATCTTCTTGGCGATGGGGTTAGCCGACTCCATTTTCCTCGAGGGCGTCGCGTCGCGCTCATGGATTTGAGCAGAGTAACGAATGACGAGCCTAGTTGTAGTGTGAGTGAAGAAGAAGGGGAGTTGGGGTTTTTCTGTAGTAGTGAGGAAGAAGGGGAGCTGGGGTTTTCTGTAGGAGTGAGGTGAGAAATTTGGGGTACGAGTGGAGCGAGCTGACGTGAGGTGGGTGGGAGTGAGGAGGAAGAAGAGCACCTAGGTTTTTCGGGGGCGGTGTGCTGGGTGTGGGTAGCACCTCTCATTCAGTAAATATATGGGCTTTTGAATTGATTTTACTATTTACTAGGGTGGATGGGCTGTTTTGTCTTGGGCCCAGAGAAACAATTACTACCAGTACAGTGGAGACACTCTACAGCTACCCAGAAAAACAATTACTACTAGTACAGTGGATACAATACCGCTTCTGGCTCCTCCTAGGTCATCGAAACGTCTCCCTCTACTGTATGTCGTTATACTTTTGTTCACCGACATGCGGGCCATGCAGCGCGCGGGCCCAAATGCCATCCACCAAATTAGAAGGCAATATGCAGGTAGAGAGTCACCCCAGTTGTAGCGCGGCAGTAACGAGCCGTCGTATCACAAAACCCCACCTCCCCGCAGTCTAAGTTTGACGGACGAAGCAACCATCATTTCACTCTTTGATGAATCCCCTTCTCCCTCATCGTCTTCAAGAAAGGCAACACTTGCATCTGCCACTGTTCTTCTCTCCCAATGAAGGGAAGGTAAGCGGATCCGTGATGTTGGTATATTTTCGTTCAGATAAAAAAAAGACTTTTGCAAAGTAGTAACCGATCCTCACTCTCTTTTTTGTTTCATTGACATTGCGATTGTGTTTTCCTTTCAGTGGTCTCCTAGTATTCATCAGTTTCATGATGGACCAAGGAGAACCAGGCAAAGACCTGCCGATATTGGAGCAGACGTGGGAGGCTGATCCCCAAGAGACAGAGAGCTCCAAGAAGATTGAGGCAGCCACCGAGCCAACCCCAGATACGCTCACAGCCACTACTGAGATGGTGAACGCCCCGTTTGAGGTTACAGCCCCCGTGGCACTGCAGGAGCAGTCTTCCCCCTTTGAGGATGTGTCCCCCCCCCCGCTGAGCTACCCAAGGTGATTTTCTTCTTTGCCGATCTCGATTGTGGTTTTTCATCTAATTATGTGGTGATGAATAATGCAAAATTTTATTAGCTCCGATGCCATGCTATACATAGTGGTTTAAATAACTTGTGTTTCTTATACTGGAAAGTAATTCATAATTTGTTTCTGTTTCAATTTGAGCCCTAATGCAGACAAGGATTGTGTGGTTGTACATGTCACTCGCTATGAGGCGGATGACCTGAATATAAGCACTGGGAAAACAGAGTTCTTAGGCTGTTGGATCCTGGAAGCCATTTGCGCTTATACCAATGAAGAGTTGTATTCTAGCCTCACTGTTGTCAGACGTGTTGTCCAGGGTGTACTGAAGCACAAGAAGTTCAAAGCCACTCCTTCGTTTGTGAGGCATACTGTTCTTGTCAAGCTTACGCAGGAAGATGACGTGGCATGCCTCCACAAATAAGTTTATGAGTGGCAAGGCCACAAGGTTGTCTTCATGAAGGTTCATAGGATCCAGCTGCTGCCGGACGTCCTCAATGATGTTCATGGCAAGGTCCATCTTGTGTCTAGCCCAAATTAGATCGAGGCATGAAATAGGTGCCTCAGCTAGTGTTTAATAGTAGTTTGGATTGTGTCTAATTATCCGAACCTTGCCTGTTATCGAGCCCTCTGGGCTAGTACTCTGTTTGAATCCGTCTATGGGATCTGCTGCTACTTTTGTGTTCCCGTGAATCATGTGAGAACCATCGTAATTGTTGCTGAAACAGATGCATACACTAGTTTTTTCATGAATATGGCATGGTAAGACATAAGTTTTCACAGTTTATCATACGAGCAGTGTGTGTTTTGATGAAATAGAGTACTCGTTCGAGAACTATGCGCTAACATATACATAAGTACTTGTAAACACTGTTGGCGCTACCTGATATGTCTCCGTCGTATGTATAATTTTTGATTGTTCCATGCCAATATTCTTCAACTTTCATATACTTTTGACAACTTTTTATACTATTTTTGGGACTAACATATTGATCCAGTGTCCAGTGCCAGTTCCTGTCTGTTGCATATTTTATGTTTCGCAAAAAACCAATATCAAACGGAATCCAAACGGGATAAAAAAGGACGGAGAATTATTTTGGAATATTTGGGATTTTTCGGAGGAAGAATCAACGCGAAACGGTGTCCGGGGTGGGCACGAGATAGGGGGGCGCGCCCCCTACCCCTGGGTGCGCCCTGGGCTCTCTTGGGCCACCCGTAAGGCGGTTGATGCCCTTATTTTGCCGCAAGAAAGCTAATTTTACAAGAAAACTCTGGGCGAAAGATTCACCCCAATCAGAGTTACGGATCTCCAGATATAAAGGAAACGGTGAAGGGGTAGAATCTAAGAACGCAGAAACAGAGAGAAACAGAGAGATAGATCCAATCTCGGAGGGGCTCTCGCCCCTCCCAATCCATGGGAGCCAAGGACCAGAGGGGAAACCCTTCTCCCATCTAGGGAGGAGGTCAAGGAAGAAGAAGAATAAGGGGCCCTCTCTCCCCCTTGCTTCCGGTGGCGCTGGAGCGCTGCCGGGGGCCATCGTCATCACCGCGATCTTCACCAATACCGCCATCATCTTCACCAACATCTCCACAAACTCTTCCTACCTCTCTGCAGCGGTGTAACCTCTCTCTTACCCGCTGTAATCTCTACTTAAACATGGTGCTCAACGCTATATATTATTCCCCAATGATGTATGGCTATCTTATGATGTTTGAGTAGATCCGTTTTGTCCTATGGTTTAATTGATGATCATGATTGGTTTGAGTTGCATGTTTTATTATTGGCGCTATCCTATTGTGCCCTCCGTGTCACGCAAGCGTGAGGGATTCCCGCTGTAGGGTTTGCAATATGTTTATGATTTGCTTATGGTGGGTTGCGTGAGTGACTGAAACACAAACCCGAGTAAGTAGGTTGTTTGCGTATGGGATAAAAGGGGACTTGATACTTTAATGCTATGGTTGGGTTTTACCTTAATGAATCTTTAGTAGTTGTGGACGCTTGCTAGAGTTCCAATCATAAGTGCATATGATCCAAGTAGAGAAAGTATGTTAGCTTATGCCTCTCCTTCAAATAGAATTGCAACAATGATTACCGGTCTAGTTATCAATTGCCTTGGACAAATAACTCTCTCATAACAAAAATCTCTCTACTAATATTTACTTTATTGCTTCTTTATCTAAACAGCCCCTAGTTTATGTTCACACGCTCTTTATTGTCTTGCAAACCTAGCCTTTCACACCTACAAAGTACTTCTAGTTTCATACTTGTTCTAGGTAAAGCGAACGTCAAGCGTGCGTAGAGTTGTATCGGTGGTCGATAGAACTTGAGGGAATATTTATTCTACCTTTAGCTCCTCGTTGGGTTCGACACTCTTACTTATTGAAAACTCTTGCGATCCCGTATACTTGCGGGTTATCAAGACCTTTTTCTGGCGCCGTTGCCGGGGAGTCATAGCGTGGGGTGAATATTCTCGTGTGTGCTTGTTTGCTTTATCACTAAGTAATTTTTATTTGCTGTTCTAAGTTGTTCTCTATCTTTAGTTATGGATATGGAACACAAAATACCAAAAAAATAGCTGTACTTGCTACTCATGAAGATGGGGTAACTCCTAAAACCCCCGACTCTCATTATGTGAGAGATATTATGTACTACTTTGATAATCCTGAGAAAGCCCCATTCAACTTTATAATGGTAGACACGTTGGATCAACGTGAATACTTTAGGGATTATTGCTCGACACAAAAAGGGAAACTATTATGGGATCAATTTATTATGTTGCGTTGGTATGCCTGGAATCTATGCTTGAGATATGATATTACTTGTTGCTCTAGGATGGAGGCTCCACACCTCCCCTTTTCATGCAAATTTTAACGATAATTAAACCTTAGCTTCCTATGCTAATGGTATATATGATTACTATGATGTGGAACGAATAGAAAAATTTGTTGCTTTTAAGGCTGCCTATGATATTGAAGCTTCGTTTGACGCTTTTGATGATGATGGTTATAGGCCGGAAAATCTTGCTATACTTGGATATTGCTATGAAAATTATGAATACAATTACTATATTAATGCTTTTATGAAGAAAGTCAACGCTGTCCAAGAAGAGAATAATATTTTGCAGGAAGCTATGGAAGAAGAAATTGATGAAACAGTGAGCTGATTGGATGAAAAAGATGATGATGAGAGCGAAGAACAAAAGGAGGAAGAGCTGATTAGCTACCTGTGCCCACCTTCTAATGAGAGTAACCCTCCAACTCATACATTATTTAATTCCCCTTCGTGCTTACCGAAGGATGATTTCTGTGATCCCTTGAATGTGTTTGAAATATCCCTTTTGATGATGCTTGTTATGCTCATGGCCAAGATGCCAATATGAATTATGCTTATGGAGATGAACTTGCTATAGTTCCTTATGTTAAACATGAAATTGTTGATGTTGCACCCACGCATGATAGTCCTATTATCTTTTTGAATTCTCCAAACTACACTATATCGGAGAAGTTTGTGCTTATTAAGGATTATATTTATGGGTTGCCTTTTACCATTGCACATGATGATTTTGATGAATGTAATATGCATGTGCTTGCTGCTCCTAGTCGCAATTATTATGAGAGAGGAACTATTTCTCCACCTCTCTATGTTTCCAATACGATAGAATTGCAAGGAACTGCTTATACTATGCATTGGCCTTTACTATGTGTGCATGGATTGTTCTTTTATGACATGGCGATGCATAGGAAGAGAGTTAGACTTCGTTGTTGATTGATATATGTTACTTTGTGCTCACTACTAAATTACAAATCATTGTTAATTAAAATTGGCTTTGATATACCTTGGGATCCGGGTGGATTCATTACTTGAGCACTATATGCCTAGCTTAATGGCTTTAAAGAAAGCGCTGCCAGGGAGACAACCCGGAAGTTTTAGAGAGTCATTTATTTCTGTTGAGTGCATTTATATAGTATAAAAACAAAAAAAGAAATAAAGAGGGGAACCTAAAACTTTTCAAAAAGGGATGTGAAAGTGAGAGAGACAAGCACTGTTCAAGTGGGAGATCTCCTTGAACTTTGTTCATGCTCACGGAAACTTTGTGAATCTTGATTACAGAAACTTTTCAACAAAAATAATTATCCCCTTGTACAATTCCATTGTATTATAAAAATAATGTGCCAAGGTTTGCCTTTAGGATGTTTACAATGCTTGTTGGTTTGTACGGTGCAGGACAGAAACTTTGGCTGTAGTGCGTGATTTTATATTTTTATCTGGAATCTCAATTCGTTCTGATTCCTTTTGCACTATCTTGCTGTACAACTTGTTTATTTTTCCTAATTTTGGTAGAAGTTTTGGGGTACCATAAGTATGGTGGATGTTCAGATTGCTACAGACTGTTCTGTTTTTGACAGATTTTGTTTTTGATGCATAGTTTGCTTGTTTTGATGAATCTATCAATTTATATCAGTGGATTAAGCCATGGAAAAGCTATATTACAGTAGACACAATGCAAAAACAAAATATGAATTGGTTTGCAACAGTACTTAGAGTGGTGATTTGCTTTATTATACTAACGGATCTTACCGAGTTTTCTGTTGAAGTTTTGTGTGGATGTAGTGTCTAATCGAGGATGTCTCTATATGAGGAAAAGGAAGAGAGGCAAGAGCTCAAGCTTGGGGATGCCCGAGGCACCCCAAGTAAATATTCAAGGAGACTCAAGCGTCTAAGCTTGGGGATGCCCGGGAAGGCATCCCCTCTTTCTTCAACAAGTATCGGTATGTTTTCGTATTCGTTTCGTTTATGCATTATGTGCAAATCTTGGAGCGTCTTTTGCATTTAGTTTTCACTTTTCTTTTATACACCATGCTGGTATGAGATAGTCCTTGGTTGATTTATAGAATTCTCATTGCACTTCACTTAAATCTTTTGAGTATGGCTTTATAGAATGCTTCACGTGCTTCACTTATATCATTTGAAGTTTGGATTGCCTGTTTCTCTTCATATAGAAAACCGCCATTTGTAGAATGCTCTTTTGCTTCACTTATAATTGTTAGAGCGTGGGCACATCTTTTGTAGAAAGAACTATACTCTCTTGCTTCACTTATATCAATTTAAAGAGATGACAGGAATTGGTCATTCACATGGTTAGTCATAAAATCCTACATAAACTTGTAGATCACTGAATATGATATGTTTGATTCCTTGCAATAGTTTTGCGATATAAAGGTGGTGATATTAGAGTCATGCTAGTGGGTGGTTGTGGATTGTAGAGACACTTGTGCTGAGGTTTGTGATTCACGTAGCATGCACGTATGGTGAACCGCTTTGTGACGAAGTTGGAGCACAATTTTATTTATTGATTGTCTTCCTTATGAGTGGCGGTCGGGGACGAGCGATGGTCTTTTCCTACCAATCTATCCCCCTAGGAGCATGCGCGTAGTACTTTGTTTTCAATGGCTTGTATATTTTTGCAATAAGTATATGAGTTCTTTATGACTAATGTTGAGTCCATGGATTATACGCACTCTCACCCTTCCATCATTGCTAGCCTCTTCGGTACCGTGCATTGCCCTTTCTCACCTTGAGAGTTGGTGCAAACTTCGCCGGTGCATCCAAACCCCGTGATACGATACACTCTATCACACATAAGCCTCATTATATCTTCCTCAAAACAACCACCATACCTACCTATCATGGCATTTCCATAGCCATTCCGAGATATATTGCCATGCAACTTCCATCATCATCATATACATGACTTGAGCATTCATTGTCATATTGCTTTGCATGATCTTAAGATAGCTAGCATGATATTTTCATGGCTTGTCCGTTTTTTGATGTCATTGCTATGCTAGATCATTGCACATCCCGGTACACCGCTGGAAGCATTCATATAGAGTCATATATTTGTTCTAGATATTGAGTTGTAAGTAAATAAAAGTGTGATGATCATCATTATTAGAGAATTGCCCCAGTGAGGAAAGGATGATGGAGACTATGATTCCCCCACAAGTCGGGATGAGACTCCGGACTTTATGAAAAATAAAAGAGGCCAAAGAAGCCCAAATAAAAAAAGAGGCCAAAGAAGCCCACCAAAAAGAAAAAAATAATAAAAAAAAGAAAAAAAGAAAAAAATGAGAGAAAAAGATAGAAGGGGCAATGTTACTATCCTTTTACCACACTTGTGCTTCAGAGTAGCACCATGTTCTTCATATAGAGAGTCTCTTGAGTTATCAATTTCATATACTAGTGGGAATTTTCATTATAGAACTTGGCTTGTATATTCCGATGATGGGCTTCCTCAAATGCCTGAGGTCTTCATGAGCAAGCAAGTTGGATGCACACCCACTTAGTTTTCAGTTTGAGCTTTCATACACTTATAGCTCTAGTGCATCTGTTGCATGGCAATCCCTACTCACTCACATTGATATCTATTGATGGGCATCTCCATAGCCCGTTGATACGCCTAGTCGATCAGAGACTTTCTCCCTTTTTGTCTTCTCCACATAACCCCCACCATCATATTCTATTCCACCTATAGTGCTATGTCCATGGCTCACGCTCATGTATTGCATCAAAGTTGAAAAAGTTTGAGATTATTAAAGTATGAAACAATTGCTTGGCTTGTCATCGGGGTTGTGCATGATTAAATACTTTGTGTGATGAAGATAGAGCAACAGCCAGACTATATGATTTTGTAGGGATAACTTTCTTTGGCCATGTTTTTTTGAAAAGACATGATTGCTTTATTGGTACGCTCGAAGTATTATTGTTTTTATGTCAAATGATAGACTATTGCTTTGAATCACTCGTGTCTTAATATTCATGCCATGATTAGACATATGATCAAGATTATGCTAGGTAGCATTCCACATAAAAAAATATCTTTTTTATCATTTACCTACTCGAGGACGAGTAGTAATTAAGCTTGGGGATGTTGATACGTCTCCGTTGTATCTATAATTTTTGATTGTTACATGCCAATATTCTTCAACTTTCATATACTTTTGGCAACTTTTTATACTATTTTTGGGACTAACATATTGATCCAGTGCCCAGTGCCAGTTCCTGTCTGTTGCATGTTTTATGTTTCGTAGAAAACCAATATCAAACGGAATCCAAACGGGATAAAAATGGACGGATAATTATTTTGAAATATTTGGGATTTTCCGGAGGAAGAATCAACGCGAAATGGTGTCCGGGGTGGCCACGAGATAGGGGGGCGCGCCCCTACCCCTGGGCGTGCCCTGGGCTCTCGTGGGCCACCCGTAAAGCGGTTGATGCCCTTCTTTTGCTGCAAGAAAGCTAATTTTACAAGAAAAATCTGAGCGAAAGATTCACCCCAATCGGAGTTACGGATCTCCAGATATAAAGGAAACAGTGATGGGGTAGAATCTCAGAATGCAGAAACAGAGAGAAACAGAGAGATAGATCCAATCTCGGAGGGGCTCTCGCCCCTCCCAAGCCATGGGAGCCAAGGACCAGAGGGGAAACCCTTCTCCCATCTAGGGAGGAGGTCAAGGAAGAAGAAGAAGAAGGGGCCCTCTCTCCCCCTTGCTTCCGGTGGCGCCGGAGCGCTGCCGGGGGCCATCATCATCACCGCGATCTTCACCAACACCGCCGTCATCTTCACCAACATCTCCACCAACTCTTCCTCCCTCTATGCAGCGCTGTAACCTCTTCCTTACCCACTGTAATCTCTATGTCGGTGTACTAGAGTAGGGGTACCCTATTACCCCGAACTCGTGCACGGGCAGTTGCAGCGCCCCGCGACAAGGCTTGCCGGGTGACCGCCATGACCCTCCGTGGTTCCTTTGAAGACCATTCAAGAACAAAGTACTCAAGACAAGACCCTGGCAAGAGGAGCTTGCCGGGAAGGCCAACCAAGGCCCCGACAAGAGGATCTTGCCGGGAAGAGACAAGACCCCGGCAAGAGGAGCTTGCCGGGAAGGCCACCCAAGGCATACCAAGAAAGCTTGCCGCGACGCGCCTTGCGTCCCGGCAAGATCTGGCGAGCGACAAGCTTCCGGACGCGACAAGATGACGGCCGCGGCAAGGAGCTTGCCGCGGGAAACCCCCACTTCATGCCTGCGCTCCAGCACACCTGCTAACGTGTCGCTCTAGGGCTCTCCCAAGCACACGTGGCAGGAGGCCGTGCAGCTAGGGGTACGTGGTGGCAAGCAGAGATGAAGAGAAGCCCATCGTGGCAAACGGTGGCGCTCCTAACGGTCACCTTTTGCACTGTTTAGGAGACTCAGACAGGCATTTAATGCCCTTGTCCCCTGCCGTCAGAGTTAGGTAGGGTGCACTGTATCCACAGTAGCGGTAGCTGCACCTACCGCATCCTTTTCCATTTCTAATCTTTTTAGTCTACGTTGCCACCTGTGGGTAACCCCTTGAGAGTATAAAAGGAGGCCCAAGCGCAACGTAGAGGAGGTTCAGCCAGTTCGGCTCATTCAACACCAGGAACACTCTCACGCTCAGTCTGGCAGCGTTCATCGCTCCTGAGCAAGAATCCAATATACACAAACAAGCAGCAGTAGGGTTTTACACATCCGTGCGGCCCGAAGCTGGGTAAAATCGCCCGCGTGCTCTGCCTTGATCCGCTCTTTGTGCGCTCTCCGCCCCCCACCGAACCGAAAGGGGCCCTATCCCCATAGGTGTCGGTGGAATCAGCATCGCCCCCGACATCTCTGGCGCGCCAGGTAGGGGGCGTCGAGATTGTGCGAATCCGATCCGGCGTGCACGCAAGCTAAATCTTCATCGTCATGGCTCCCGAGGTGCGGGCGAGCAAAAGAACGACGCCAGTGCGGCAACAGAAAAAGCTAAGTCATGCGAGACTTTAGATATTTCCTTTCTGTATAAGGTTATCCGCCTCGGAGATCTTGTTCTTTGTACGGAAAACCTGTGCGCGGAGGAATCAACTCGTAGCTAGTTGCGCCCTTACTCTGTTTCGAGTCCGCTCAACAACTTAAGTGAGCTGCTAGCGCCCTTACTTTGCTTCGAGTCCGCTCAGCAACTTAAGTGAGCCGCTAGCGCCCTTACTTTGTTTCGAGTCCGCTCAACAACTTAAGCGAGCTGCAACTAGTTGCGACAAGATTGCTTGTCGGTAGCGACCCCGCCAGCAGGCTACTGAAGTTCCGCACTCGGCGCTCGCGGCAAGGGTGCCTGCACCGGCAAGTTTCTCTAGAAAGCGTAGGGTGGACGTACAAAGAGGGGTTGAATAGGAAGATAGCATGCGCTATTTATTTGATATTTCTGCATAGACCTGTATGCCGAGGAGCCTTCTCGGGGCTAGTTGCGCTCCATGTTGCCTCGAGTCCGCTCGGCAACTTGTGCGGTTGCGCTAGAACCAAGAAGGTAAACCTTTCCGGGAGGCGTTGTTCCCGAATAGCCGCTAAGGGCCCGTTCCCTCAAGCGCTACTGGCTGGATCGTACGCACCGGAAAGCATTCCAGCAGGCATAGGGAATATACAACAAAAGTCAAAATTCGCAAGCAAGTTGAGTGCACTTCGGATGCTAATCACTTGCTATGTTTGAACGCAGTTATGGCCCGGGGGCTGGCAACGCCCTTAGGGCCAATCTTTTCGGTGTCAAGAACGACGAAGTTCTTCGCCATAAGCCTTTCCGGCAACGATTTTGCCGGAAGCCGGCGTCAAGAACGACTAAGTTCTTCGCCATAAGCCTTTCCGGCAACGATCTTGCCGGGAGCCGGTGTCAAGAACGACGAAGTTCTTCGCCATAAGCCTTTCCGGCAACGATCTTGCCGGGAGCCGGTGTCAAGAACGACGAAGTTCTTCGCCATAAGCCTTTCCGGCAACGATCTTGCCGGAAGCCGGCATCGAGAACGTCAAAGTTCTCTGCTGAAGATGAAAGCCTTCCTGGCAACAACCTTGCCGGAAGCCGGCATCGAGAACGTCAAAGTTCTCTGCCGAAGATAAAAGCCTTCCTGGCAACGAGCTTGCCGGAAGCCGGCATCGAGAACGTCAAAGTTCTCTGACGAAGATAAAAGCCTTCCTGGCAACAAGCTTGCCAGAAGCCGGCATCGAGAACGTCAAAGTTCTCTGCCGAAGATAAAAGCCTTCCTGGCAACAAGCTTGCCGGAAGCCGCATCGAGAACGTCAAAGTTCTCTGCCGAAGATAAAAGCCTTCCTGGCAACAAGCTTGCCGGAAGCCGGCATCGAGAACGTCAAAGTTCTCTGCCGAAGATAAAAGCCTTCCTGGCAACAAGCTTGCCGGAAGCCGGCATCGAGAACGTCAAAGTTCTCTGCGGAAGATAAAAGCCTTCCTGGCAACAAGCTTGCCGGAAGCCGGCATCGAGAACGTCAAAGTTCTCTGCCGAAGATAAAAGCCTTCCTGGCAACAAGCTTGCCGGAAGCCGGCATCGAGAACGTCAAAGTTCTCTGCCGAAGATAAAAGCCTTCCTGGCAACAAGCTTGCCGGAAGCCGGCATCGAGAACGTCAAAGTTCTCTGCGGAAGATAAAAGCCTTCCTGGCAACAAGCTTGCCGGAAGCCGGCATCGAGAACGTCAAAGTTCTCTGCCGAAGATAAAAGCCTTCCTGGCAACAAGCTTGCCGGAAGCCGGCATCGAGAACGACAAAGTTCTCTGCTGAGATAAAAGCCTTCCCGGCAAGCCAGTATCGCTGGGGGCTGTGAGTGCCAAGAATCGTCCACGGCAAACCAGAGTTGCCGGGGCTGCAATATCAGATAAGTCTTTCATCCCTCATCATGCATCCTCTTATGGACTGGGGAATGCGAAACCACGTTTCTTCCCGGAAACTGCCGTGCTCCCTCGACTCTAGGCCCTGGGCTCGTTCTCGGGGCCAAGTTTGGTCGTAGTCGCGGCAGCAAAGGGATGAAACGAGGAGACCGCACCCACCTCGTTCCTGCCTCCGTCTAAAAGCGTGAGAAAGGTTGAGCGACGTGGGAAGGCGGCAGGGCCTGTTGCCGGGAGATGAAATGTCTGTCCGAGGGATACCAAGGATTTGCTCCTTGGCGTGGGTTTAACTCGCGAGACAAATAACCCGGCAAGCATTCCCCTTTTCATTAAAAAACATCCCACTCAGGTACAGTCCATAGAGGATGAAAAACATGAAAGAGAGGATTACAAGTTCTAGATACAGCTAAGGCCCGAAGGCTTACAAATTAAAAAGATAAGATGCCCGTAATCCCTTTCCTGTCCCTCTTTTCAGGAGGCAGGTCAAGTAGGCGAAAAAGGCAAAAGGAGTGCCTAGGCGAGCTACGGGTGCCAGAAGACACCAAGGGAACATCCCGGGGGCCGTCCGAAGGCCGGACGGCGACGGTGGCGCTGGAAGCGGGGCTCGAAGACGGGGCGACAGGACGTCAGCACGCTGTCGAGGGCACCACGCCCTCGTACTCCGACCTGACGGCCTTGTCGCCAGCCCTCTTCCCCTTCCGCAGCCTCCCTACGCCAGCCGCCCAAGGAGACGACCCCGGGGAGTTCAAGAAGCCGGCGACGCGGATGATGGGGTCGCCGGTGCCGCGCAAAGCGGCGCCCGACGCCTAGTCGGACCCGCTACCCCGCCGCCCGCTACCCTCGTCGTCGCTGTCGCTCCCCTCCTCGTCGCTCTCGCTCGAGGAGGAGCCTTCGCTGTCGGAGAAGCTGTCCACGCAGCACTTCGCCCGAGTGCCGAAGCACCCGAAGGCCTTGACGGAGAGGAGATCGCCCTCCATCAACTTAAAATGGAGGGTAAACCCCTCCGTCAAGCTGTGGATGCGGGCGAACGTCTTCCACCCTCGATCAAGGTACATCACATTAGGGGCTGGGAATGCAACGCGGACTCGCGTGCCGCTGATCCCACAGCCCCTCATGTGCAGTCTCAGCATCTCGGGCGGGTCCAACTCCATCGCGCGCGCAAACGGAGCTGGAAGCCGGAGGCGACGACGAGGCGCCCGGCGCAGCCTGACGAAGAACTCGCAAGGGTCGTCCCCTATATGGACCGCCGTGGGGGCAGGAGCCGCCGGCGGAGGTGAAGCTGACGCGCCGCCCCGTCCGCCTCTTCCCCGAGCGCCTCGACCTCGTCCTCGACCTCGTCCGCGACCTCACCCCCTCCCTCTTCCCCTTATAGCTGGCTCTGCCACCACGGGCGCGGAAGAGGGAGAGATGCGCTGTCTGGCGGCGACCCTCGCCGCCACCGATGAAGGGCCTGGGTTCCCTTTCTCCATAGCAGATGAGAGAAAGGGGAGCAGAAGCTGAAGAAAGGAGAAGATGAGAGAGTGCGGGTTTCTGTGCTCCCATCCCGCTCTTTATAAAGGAGCAAGGTGGGGGCTCGGCCGCCCCGCTCAGCGAATCAAGGCACGGGAAGGGCAGGGAGTCGGGGCCAACCTGCTCGCGACGGCCCAGTTTCCCACTCCACCGTCCCTGACCCCAAGCGCATGGGAGCCGCGTGACGGGGATGCAGAACCAAGGCGACAGATGAGGCGGCCTCGCTCCGCCCCGTGAACGCGGGGAGTGGACGTCCCGAAAACCGCGCACCGGCCCCGTCCAGTAAATGCACCACGCCCCCACACCTACCTCCGTTTAAGGAGGAGGGTGTGAACCGTCCCCATCATCGTGGCCTGACGCATGCTCGGGGGGGCTTAGCCCCATGCACGCCACCCACGATCTCTCCCACGACGCCGCGTTTGACGCGTGCCGTTCTGGGCGTGCATGGTGGGAGCGGAGTTAGATTCGGCGTGACCTAGGCCGCGCGTGCCCGTGCACTGTTTTGGGCCTGGCCCAACAGCGCTCGGCACCGTGTATGGCCCAGGCCCGGGGGCTCCTGTCGGTGTACTAGAGTAGGGGTACCCTATTACCCCGAACTCGTGCACGGGCAGTTGCAGCGCCCCGCGGCAAGGCTTGCCGGGTGACCGCCAGGACCCTCCGTGGTTCCCTTGAAGACCATTCAAGAACAAAGTACTCAAACCAAGGCCCCGGCAAGAGGAGCTTGCCGGGAAGGCCAACCAAGGCCCCGGCAAGAGGATCTTGCCGGGAAGAGACGAAGACCCCGGCAAGAGGAGCTTGCCGGGAAGGCCACTCAAGGCATACCAAGAAAGCTTGCCGCGACGCGCCCTGCGTCCCGGCAAGATCCGGCGAGCGACAAGCTTCCGGACGCGACAAGACGACGGCCGCGGCAAGGAGCTTGCCGCGGGAAACCCCCACTTCGTGCCTGCGCTCCAGCACACCTGCTAACGTGTCGCTCTAGGGCTCTCCCAAGCACACGTGGCAGGAGGCCGTGCAGCTAGGGGTACGTGGTGGCAAGCAGAGATGAAGAGAAGCCCATCGTGGCAAACGGTGGCGCTCCTAACGGTCACCTTTTGCACTGTTTAGGAGACTCAGACAGGCATTTAATGCCCTTGTCCCCTGCCGTCAGAGTTAGGTAGGGTGCACTGTATCCACAGTAGCGGTAGCTGCACCTACCGCATCCTTTTCCATTTTACCCTTTTAGTCTACGTTGCCACCTGTGGGTAACCCCTTGAGAGTATAAAAGGAGGCCCAAGCGCAACGTAGAGGAGGTTCGGCCAGTTCGGCTCATTCAACACCAGGAACACTCTCACGCTCAGTCTGGCAGCATTCATCGCTCCTGAGCAAGAATCCAATATACACAAACAAGCAGCAGTAGGGTTTTATGCATCCGTGCGGCCCGAAGCTGGGTAAAATCGCCCGCGTGCTCTGCCTCGATCCGCTCTTTGTGCGCTCTCCGCCCCCCACCGAACCGAAAGGGGCCCTGTCCCCATAGGTGTCGGTGGAATCAGCATCGCCCCCGACACTCTACTTAAACACGGTGCTCAACGCTATATATTATTCCCCAATGATGTATGGCTATCTTATGATGTTTGAGTAGATCCGTTTTGTCCTATGGGTTAATTGATGATCGTGATTGGTTTGAGTTGCATGTTTTATTATTGGTGCTGTCCTATTGTGCCCTCCGTGTCGCGCAAGCGTGAGGGATTCCCGCTATAGGGTTTGCAATATGTTTATGATTTGCTTATGGTGGGTTGCGTGAGTGACTGAGACACAAACCCGAGTAAGTAGGTTGTTTGCGTATGGGATAAAAGGGGACTTGATACTTTAATGCTATGGTTGGGTTTTACCTTAATGAATCTTTAGTAGTTGCGGATGCTTGATAGAGTTCCAATCATAAGTGCATATGATCCAAGTAGAGAAAGTATGTTAGCTTATGCCTCTCCCTCAAATAGAATTGCAACAATGATTACCGGTCTAGTTATCGATTGCCTTGGACAAATAACTCTCTCATAACAAAAAGCTCTCTAGTAATATTTACTTTATTGCTTCTTTATCTAAACAACCCCTAGTTTATGTTTACATGCTCTTTATTGTCTTGCAAACCTAGCCTTTCACACCTACAAAGTACTTCTAGTTTCATACTTGTTCTAGGTAAAGCGAACGTCAAGCGTGCGTAGAGTTGTATCGGTGGTCGATAGAACATGAGGGAATATTTATTCTACCTTTAGCTCCTCATTGGGTTCGATACTCTTACTTATCAAAAACTGTTGCAATCCCGTATACTTGCGGGTTATCACTACCCCACTTGTAAGCAGTTGTGCAAAACACGGCACATTGGCTCAGTTCGCTTCAACACTAGGCTATCGACCAACTAACAATCAACAATCCGCTGTCTGACATATAAGCAACTATGTATCTTGTTACAGTGGTTCATGCAGTTAAGTGAGGCCACAATGTAAATTCCAAACGTTCACACACTAGTCCAGCGTTCACGTGGAACATTCACATTAAACTCGGCTTCATAAAAAACTTGAAAAGCATAAGTTAAGCAATTTTATACATCTCAATGATTTATAGAACATAACAAACTTATACTAGTTCACAGCAAAAGACAAAGTTGTGAGAAGGCTTACAAATCAGGAAAAAACAAGCAAGGATTCTCTGAGCAAAGGGCCTCCCGGCAGGCTTAAATTTCCTGGAGTTCACTCTGGTTTTTTCTTGTTGCCACCATCCAGGGTTAGGTTCTCTCGTTTCAGAATAACCAACTATAATTGTGGTCTCAACTGGAATGCTGAACTGAACCATGTAGTGTACTGATCAGCTGAAATTCTTGTGCATTCCACTAAATTTAAGCACCGCTATTTACAGAAATAAGCAGACCACAATGCCTCTTGTCCGCGCACCTGTCCAAAAATCCGCCGTGCAGCCGTGCCTGCTAGTCCTCGGTCCATGGATGAACTGGTAGAAAGTGCATTCCGGACTAGGATGTAGATGTTTTCGCTTGTCCCTACACTGCAATCAGGAAGTAAAACATACGAATCAACTTCTTTTAGATTGCGTTTGTCATTCTACGTAGTAATTACCAATGTAGGAATACCTGGAAGACGGGTAGTTAGACAATGGCAGCAAGGGATAGCCATCTCATTTTGCATAGTTCTACTAAAACTGAGGTGTGTGCTTTTGATTGCGCGGATATAAAAGATACAGAGACAGACATCCCGAAATGATATGGAGACAGACATCCCTGTTTGCGCAAATACAAAATACGGTTATTTAAACAGTGATAGATATTTTTAGTGGCGTATGATTAACAACAACATCTATTGTGTTATAATTGGCACTAGATTTACAATATGCAAGTGTCCTTAAGTAAGTAGCATCACATCATATCAAAACTGCCACTAGATTAACATGCAGGACAATAACATTAGTATTAATGTCATGAGAGTAGCACATGGTCAATAAATGTGCAATAAAATTTGTGTAGTTCCACTGGGATGAAGCAATGTTAGCGGTGTGAGATTTAAGTGTAACTGCAAAAACACAATTCATGGGAAATAAAGCAAGACAGAAGCACTTCATAAAATGGTGGTGGCATTGCTTCAATTTATCGACGGCACTAGACCATTACTTATAGTGACATTAGGTGGCATTGCTTAATGCTTCATGTGATTTTACATTAACGATAACGATATGGGCATAGGGATAGCAGGGGCATAAAGTGGTAAGGCAGATGTGGTTGCCGAGAGCGGCAAACACTGAGGCAGCATGTCTGCATTTGTCCCATATTTTATCTCCTCGGTGACATTTTCCTATGTGAGCACAGGAAATCTAGACCTGCTCATTCTCATTTGCGTTGTCCCCCAACACCCGTCACTTTCTTTCCTTTTTCAACCAAGAGATAGGTCCACTTCCCCCCACCCTTCGCCATCCACCATGCTTTCTTCGTCTTTTCAACCAAGAGACCGGTTGGGTAGCCAGTATCTACTACTTTCCCCCGTTTCCTCTTAGAACCAAGTCATAGATTCATGCAACAGCTTTCCCACTTTCTTCCCTGTTTGAACCAACTCTTAGAGTCGACTGTATGAACTAGCTTTACCTCTAATAATAGTAAAAGTCTAGGTGGCTTTGGAACAGCGGACGGAAGTAGAAAAAGATCCACATGAAGCCAAGGGGGGAGCTAGGGCAGTAGAGCAAGGCATGTTTCGAAGGAATATATACCCGAGGGTCATCGGCATGTGGCAAAGACGGCGTCGGGAGGCCGCATCTTGGCCACAATACCGCAGGGAGGAAGAAGGGGTCGGAGGCCCTCCCGAGCCGACGCTCTTTCGAAGAGAACGACACGGCCGCCAATTGGGGCGTGCAGGCAGTTGTTGGTCTCCTCCCTTGCCACCGACGACAGCATGAACGATGCACCTACACCCCTGCCCCGGTCGAGGTTGTCCGGCCGGATTTGTGACCAGCCGTGAGCTGAGAGAGAGTGTGGCCACCTATGTCTTGCTTAGATCTGGAGAGCATGAGAGAGTGAACGAGAGGAACACTAGTAAAGCAAGCGCTAAGGCTCCTACTTATATATATTGTCGAGTAATTTTGTTGTACCAGCTTCAAAAAAATGCGCCTCTACGTGTACCCGCGAGTGGGTGTGATACAACTAGTGTGTGCGTGCACCACTTCTCTTCATGAGAGTACAATATACTATGCCCAAAGAACGTTCGTCACAAGAGTAATAGTATAAGTGTGTGACATGTGAGCTAAAATAAAATGTGCGCGACGTCTTTTATTTTTTAGAAGTTCTGAGGGTAGGGTGTGAAGAGCACATATGTGTGTGACGTCTACCTACAGATAGACGGCGGGTGCGAGAGGACTCGGGAGAGTCATGACTTGTGAGGGTGCGTGTGTGTGAGAGAGAGGGGGGCACGTACCAATGCACTGCATGTGTCCGTAAATCATTATCCGACAAACGTTTGCCACAAGCCTTTTCCTAACGAACGCCGTAAGAACCGTTAGATCGGCATCTGACAGTGTCAGTTTTGCCATGTCATTTAACAGAATAGCCAGTCCTCCTACACACAAATCTTCCACGTGAGTGCT
This sequence comes from Triticum aestivum, assembly GCF_018294505.1. Taxonomy (NCBI): domain Eukaryota; kingdom Viridiplantae; phylum Streptophyta; class Magnoliopsida; order Poales; family Poaceae; genus Triticum; species Triticum aestivum. Next base: position 605,838,324 of record NC_057807.1, on the reverse strand, counting down.
AGCAACTACCGTATGCTCCCTCCGTTCCAAAATGCAATGCATATAGCTTTATCAAAAATTCGAACCTCGCAAACTTTTATCGAGTTTTCGTGTACCAAATTTCTCATGTAGAATACCATGTATATATCATTTCATTCATCTTCGAGAGGTAACTATAAAGATGGGGGAGGAGTCTACAAAGAAAGACCATCGTATCACTTGCAGCAATTTCAACCATCCTTTGGTGCGGAGGAATATCATAGGAACTCTATATGATATGATTTGATAGGATTTGTTCCTTTAGAGCTAATTGGTTCATAGGAATAGATTCATATACTCCACATTTCAAAGGAAATAAACATGACATAATTTCTATAGCTTTAGAGCCACTTGGTTCATATGAATGGATTCCTATACTCCCATAATTTCAAAGGAAAATAAACATTAGCGTATATTCAATAGAAAATTTCCTATGATATGAACCAAATTACATCTCTTTTCTAATCCCTCCTCATAGGAATTGAGATACATGTCATCTCTAGATTCAATAGAAAAGTTCCTATGATGTGAACCAAATGACATCTCTTTTCCAATCCGTACTCATAGGAATTGAGATACTCCATGTCATCTCTTTCCCTACAACTTCCGTGTATACATCTTCTATTCCTAAATAGCTAGTACAACCCACTAGTAGTTTTTTTCCAAGACATGCAACTATGGCACAAGAACTATATAGTGTGTGAATAACTTTGAAAGATGGTCGCTGGATGAAGCTAATCTGACAGAGCAGAGATGGAAAATCTGAGCACTACTGGCCGTTGGATATCATCAACATTCCACCAGATCTGCCACATGTACAATTTAAAAGACTCCATGGTTGAACTTAAGCATAATGCACCAACCTCAAAACACAAGCACTTCTCCTTTGTTCTAAAATCTTCCGTATCATAATTGATTTTTTTCTAAATGAATTGCCATTATTTGTTCTTTACTTTATGCTTTACAATGCACAATCCCATGAATCTTAATTTTTTTATAAAACTAATTGATTTTGAATGAGATGAACTATAAGAACTAAACGAATATCTACATCATGCATATATGACTCGAAGCTTTACATGCTAGAGTGTGTATTTATTCATAATTTGGTTTCGAAATCTCATGCGTTCAATGCATGTGTACCTTACTAGTTTTGAGTAGAGTAGAAAATTTCACGTGGCCCCAGGTATATCAAAATGCAGGGTCCATGCATCATTGCCTTTCGGTCGAACCTATGTCCACGTTTTTTTGTACGTAGTATATCTCCACTGGTCCCCGAACCCAAAATGCTGCCTCGTTCCCATAAAACCAAGCGTCCCACACATATTTAAGGTGTTGACTCGAACTCAATCCCTCTCCCATTTACTACGACGTGTCCCCGCACACTGTTGTACTCCTACAAACCATACCACCGCACGCATCATTGGTTTTCTTCAAGAGGACGAGGGAGAAGCCGATTTGTAGTGGAGGTGCTTTTAAAAAAAGGATCTATAGTGGAGACCCCTACCCTAGGGTGCCCTAGGTAGCTGTCGCACGCATAATTGGTTTTCTCTTTTCTTTATGCTCTTGCGCCCTAGAGTGAAATGATGGTTGCTTTGTCCGTCCAGCTTAATGCGGGAAAGGTGGGGCTTTGTGATTTGACCCCTCATCGCTCATTTTCTACTACTGCGGCGCTACGACGGGGTGCCTCCAATTCCAACTGCTACTCCGAACTGTAATTTGGTGCATCGCACATGGAACAAGACAGTGGATGAGCCACATGTTGGCCAAAGGGGTCCTGCCGTTGTCAAAACCGGCGGATCTCGGGTAGGGGGTCCCGAACTATGCGTCTAGGTGGATGGTAATAGGAGACAAGGGACACGATGTTTTACCTAGGTTCGGGCCCTCTTGATGGAGGTAAAACCCTACGTCCTGCTTGATTGATATTGATGATGTGGGTATTACAAGAGTAGATCTACCACGAGATCAAGGAGGCTAAACCCTAGAAGCTAGCCTATGGTATGATTGTTGTTCGTCCTACGGACTAAAACCATCCGGTTTATATAGACACCGGAGAGGGCTAGGGTTACACAGAGTCAGTTACAAAGGTAGGAGACCTACATATCCGTATCGCCAAGCTTGCCTTCCACGCCAAGGAAAGTCCCATTCGGACACGGGACGAAGTCTTCAATCTTGTATCTTCATAGTCTTGGAGTCCGGCCGATGATGATAGTTCGGCTATCCGAACACCCCTAGTCCAGGACTCCCTCAGTAGCCCCTGAACCAGGCTTCAATGACGATGAGTCCGGCGTGCATATTGTCTTCGGCATTGCAAGGCGGGTTCCTCCTCCGAATAATTTATAGAAGATTGTGAACACCAGGATAGTGTCCGGCTCTGCAAAATAAATTCCACATACCACCGTAGAGAGAATAATATTTACACAAGTTCAATCTGCTGACGTATTTTGTGGCGTGACGTCACACCACAACCAAGCCTTTACTCGAATCATTTTTATTATACCACCTTCGTGCGTTTAGCGAAGCGGTTTCCTTGGCATGTCTTGTCGAAGCAGAGATCGTGTTCCCCTTATTCCGAGATTCTCATCAATACAGACGTGGGTAACCCAACCGCGCCATTGGTTGCGGCGCTTGGGAGATAAGCGAGTTTTATCAGGTTGGTGGGGACGCATGGTTTCGTCCGCCCATATAAGGGGATAAAGATCCACCCTTTTACCTACGCCTTCCTCCTCCTTTGCTTATCCATCTACGCGAACTCGAGCTCCAGCGCCCAAGTCCGCACATCTCACCTCAACCTGCTCCAACTATGTCCGGAGCAGGAGGCAAGTGGATGGCCTCCTCCGTTACGGAGGGGAATATCCAGAAGCTGCGCAGTGCCGGATATCTGTCCAGCGACGTCACGCACCGGCTCCCCGACGAGGGGGAGCTCATCCCCACCCCCAGGCCCCATGACAGGGTAGTATTCCTTTCCCATTTCCTCCGCGGACTGGGCTTCCCACTCCATCCCTTTGTCTGGGGGCTCATGTTCTACTACGGCCTGGATTTCCATGATCTGGCCCCAAATTTCATCCTCAACATCTCGGTGTTTATCGTCGTGTGCGAGGCCTTCCTCTGCATCCAGCCCCACTTCGGCTTGTGGCTCAAGACCTTCAGTGTCAAGCCAAAGGTTGTGAAGGGCAGCCAAGCGGAGTGCGGAGGCGCCATGGTGGGCAAGATGCCCAATGTTACTTGGCTCGAGGGCACCTTCTTGGAAACCATTAAGGGATGGCAATCGGGGTGGTTCTACATCACCGAGCCGCGTGACCCTGAATGGGCAGCGTCCCCCGAATTCAGATCTGGCATCCCCATACGGCTGACCTCCTGGAAAGAGAGTGGCCGGACATGGGGTGATTCGGAGGAGCTGATCGGACTTCAAGCTTGCATCCAAAAGCTAGTGAAAAAGAAGCTCAAGCTTGTCAAGGTAGTCCAGGTCATGCTCATCCGCCGGATTCTCCCGTGCCAACAACGAGACTTCAATATGTGGGAGTTCGATCCGGCGCAGCACCAGACTTTGAACGGGCTCTTCGACACTACGTACGAAGAGGCCTGGAGGGTGCTGTTTAAGGGCGCCGAGGCTCCCGCATCCGCTACCGAAGATTGCGGATTCAGCTCGCAGCATCCGGCTAACAAGGTAAGCGACTTTGCCCTTTACGGGACACTTGTTTTCCATAGTTTGACTCTATGCGGGATCTAAATTCCCTCTCCTTTGACAGGACTGGCTGAAGAAGGCCGAGCAGACTATCTGTCCGGCCCCTTTGCCAGAAGACCCAGCGGACGCCCGTTTAACGGGGCTGCTGGCTCCGGCACCTCACGTGGTGCCAGAGAAGAAGGCCAAGAAGAAGGCCACGGGCACTCGAAAGAGTTCCCGTTTTCAGGTGTCATCAGACGATGACACCGAGGCGGACTCCTCCCACAAAGGCAAGGAGGAGAAGAAAGAGGCCTCTCCCCCAACGGGGGGAGGGAAGAAAAGGAAGGCCTCCCCAACGAGGGAGGCCGAAGGGTCCAAGAAGGGAAGGACTCTTCCCCCGGACTGCTCTGCCAACGCCGGCGACGACGACTGGCCTCCAGGGGCCAAGCCCCTGGCAAGATCGTAAGTATCCGGACTCCCGAATAAGTTCATGATTTTTCTTTTCGCCACATGGTGTCTTTCTAATGCCGCATACAACCCTGCGGTCCGCCCAAGGATGATCTTCCCGCTTCGTCGAGCGGGTCCTTGGGTGCGTCGGATATGGATTCCCTTCCGACCGCCTCCTCACCCCGTGATGCGGATGATGCCGAGGTGGGATCCCGGGAAGGGACCCGCCAGGAGGAGGATGCCCCGGAGGTGCCGCAGGGCAACCTCCCGGACTTTGCACCGGACTCCGCACCGGAACCTGTAGTGGCTCCGAAGTCCGACGGGCGGCCCCTTCGTAAGAAGGGCAAGACTGTGACGCCGGCGGCCTCCGTCCAACCGGAGGCGCCGGATAGCTTGCTGGAGGCGCTCAACGGCGCTTCCATCAAAGAGGAACACCGCACCGTCATGGGTGCGGTGATTCAGAAGGTTCAGCTCGCCAAGAGCGGGCTGACCGAAGCCTGCAGCAGCCTTCTAACAGGCTTTGAGGTAAGAATCTTGATATGTGTAAAATAGTACCGCATAGACAGTAGCCCCTGATGCTCTGTTCGATGTTCGGAAAGAAAAGCCGGACTGAGGATCTAAAAAGATATACGCAGGAGTCATAAAAAATATGTCAATATGGGATTGCAGGCTGTGCTGCTGACCTCTGCCGCACTGACTGCGGAGGTCAATACTTTGAAGCAAAGCCTCGAGTGGTCCGAGAACGAGCTCGGCCGTGCCAAGAAGCAGCTCGAGGACAAGGAAGGTGAGTAACACCTTGTTAAAATTGTACCTTACAGAAAAGAATTTGGTTGCATGAAAAATGACAAGGATAACGTGGGTATTGCAGGGGCCACGAATGAGGTGGCGACCCTGAAGGAGGCGGTGTCCGCGGCCGAACGTAATGCGGCCGCGGAGCGCACCGAGCGAGAGAAGCAGGAGGCGCGGGTGGCGGAGGTACAGCAAGAGCTCCAGGATCTCGTGGAAAAACATGAGAGTTTGGAGCGCGACTCGAAGACTCGAGAGTCCGAGCTTACATCGGCTCTTGAGAGTGCCAGAGCCGTAAGGCCAAAGCCTACAAGGCCCTCCAGGAAATCGAGGCGTTGAAGAAAATAGCGGCGGGTGAGGCATTTTTCATGCAAAGTAAGCATGTGAGTGTGGATTACCTATCACTTACCCGAATTCGGAGCTCTCCAGGAGCGTTCGCAGATCTGCCCTGCAGCGTGTCCGATGCTGCCGCTTTCTATAGGGCCGAGGAGGGGAGCTCGACGGAGAAGGTCTTCTGGTCTCAGTATGCTGAGGCCGGACATCCGGTACCCCTTAGCGACTGGCTGAAGCAGCTGGTCGAGCTCCACAAGGTGGCCGAACAGGCCATGAAGGGCCTCATAGTTCGGCTGTGGCCCAAGGAGGCCATGCCTGGGAGCTACTTCGGCCTGGTGCGGCGGCTGGTGGATGCGTGTCCATGGGTTGAAGTCATCAAGCACTCCGCCTGTATTGAAGGTGCCTGTCGGGCCCTTGCCCGCGCAAAGGTGCAATGGGGCAAGATGGATGCTGAGAAGCGTGTGACGGACGTGCCACCGCCGGGCAAGGAGTATCGCACGCCCGAGATGTATTATAAGAGTGTCCTGAAGGGTGCCCACATTACTGCGGGTGAGTGCTCCAAAGATGTAATATTTGAGTAGACTCGCATTTTGTTATCCTGTGCGCTGAAAACTTTGTTTATATGCGCTAAGCAACGCTTGTTAATTTAAAATATTACCTTCTGTGCGGCCGTTTATCAAATCTGAGAGATGGCAAGTCGTCGGCTTCAGCCCCCATGCCACGAGTGCTGGGGTGTTCGGGATAAATTTGAGCACTCTTGTTCCCATTTTTGGATCCATCTAGGGAGGCGCTCAACACAACGAACAAGGCAACCGGACTTATAATGCTTGAACACTCTCACTTAGCCATAGAATTCTATAATTTTAAATTTCGGCGAAGCCCCTAGTGTTCGGAAGGCCGAATTTGGGGCGCTATCCACGCCGGGGCCAGACAAAGCCGGTTCCTCGCTCTAAGCGGCATAAGTCTTTAGGGACTCGAAAAAAACCTCTCGAACAGCGACCGGCTCTCGCCTCATCATGCCGGTCAGTTTTAGCTTTCGCCACTGAGGCGCTCGCCCAGCTCAACTGGGGCACAATCGCAGCAGTTCTCCCAGTGCTACCTTAGCCGATATAACGGAATGTAAGGTACCAAAACATGGGAGTCGGGCAAACCCAACTATTGACCCAAGACATGATTCGGAGCCGATGCATATAATGCTATAAGTTCAGGGTGCCGCACTTGTGAAAGTGTTTGGACTTATCACACCATGATGCGGGAAACATAAACCCCTGGTGTATTTAGCCGTACCAAAGTGTACGGATGCAACATGTCATAAATGAACGTATGTATAAAAAGAAATGCAATTATAAGCAAAAATGTGCTGCATTGTTTATTCAAGTAATACTGCTGTGAATGCAGAACGATACAAATAGTGCGATAAGCAAGGGATGGGACTATTGAACATGTCCCCCTCCAGGGGTAGGCTGCGGAATGGTGTATAAAACAGATTTAATGCTCGTAATGGAGACCACCTGGATATTTGTCGTAGCCTTTCTCCTTCCCTGGCTGTTGCATCGTGAGTTCGGCAGGTCTACTGCCGGACAAAGCCTCTGATGAACGGAGTCCTGTGGGTAAAAAAAGAAAAAAAAAAAGAACGACACACTTGAGAGCCCCTGGTGTGGTTAAGCCGCATTCTGGGCTTATCGTGGTCGTGCCCCTCCCCCTATGCCCATGGTATCTCCAGAGCGTAATGATGTACACGAAGGACCAGTCTTGCAATTTTGCAGGGGCTGGGGTTGGGGACGCATTGCTACGCGTGCTGGGAACGTGCCAGGTGGTCTTGTTGTAGGTTACTCCGGGCGCGTTTAGCCGTGTCCGGTCGCTTAACGGCCGGACTCGAGAATTGCCTTAAGAGGCTGCACTGTACTTCTGCCGCGAGAGCCGCTGTATGTTCCTCCATTCGGAGAGAGCGTTCAGTGTTTCCGTTGACCGTGATGACTCCTCGAGGGCCTGGCATCTTGAGCTTGAGGTATGCGTAGTGCGGCACCGTGTTGAACTTTGCAAACGCGGTACGTCCGAGCAGAGCATGATAGCCGCTGCGGAACGGAACTATGTCGAAGATTAACTCCTCGCTCCGGAAGTTATCCGAGGATCCGAAGACCACTTCCAGTGTAACTGAGCCTGTACAATTGGCCTCTATACCTGGTATGACGCCTTTAAAGGTCGTCTTTGTAGGTTTAATCCTTGAGGGGTCTATGCCCATTTTGCGCACTGTATCCTGATAAAGCAGGTTTAGGCTGCTGCCGCCGTCCATCAGGACTCTGGTGAGGTGAAATCCATCGACGATTGGAACTAAAACGAATGCGGCAAATCCGCCGTGGCGGATGCTGGTTGGGTGGTCCCTTCGATCAAAAGTGATCGGGCAGGAGGACCATGGGTTGAACTTCGGGGCGACTGGCTCCATCGCGTATACATCCCTGAGTGCGCGCTTCCGCTCCCTTTTGGGTATGTGGGTTGCGTATATCATGTTCACCGTCCGCATTTGTGGGGGGAAACCCTTCTGTTCTCTATTGTTCGGCGGTCAGGTCTCTTCCTCGTCATCGCTATGCAACCCCTTGTCGTTGTTTTTGGCAATTAGCTTGCCTGCCCGCTTGAATACCCAACAGTCCCTGTTGATGTGGTTAGCTGACTTTTCGGGGGTGCCGTGTATCTGGCACGAGCGATCGAGTATTTGGTCCAAATTGGACGGACCCGGAGTGGTTCTTTTGAATGGATTTTTCCGCTGACCGGGTTTAGAGCCTCTGAATCCGGCATTGACTGCCGTGTCCTCACTATGGTCGCCGTTAATGCGGCGTTTGTTCTTGTTGCGACACGACCTGCCATTGCGGTCCTTGATATTCGGACTGCCAGAATTTTTGCTGAGGTTGTTGCTGCGGGCTAGCCAGCTGTCCTCTCCCACGCAGAAGCGGGTCATGCGTGATGTGAGGGCTGTCATGGATTTTGGCTTTTCCTGTCCTAGGTGCCGGGCAAGCAACTCGTCGCGGATGTTTTGTTTGAAGGCCGTGAGGGCCTCCGCATCCGGACAGCCGACGATTTGATTTTTCTTAGTTAAGAACCATGTCCAGAATTGTCTGGCCGATTCGTCTGGCTGCTGAATTATATGGCTTAGGTCGTCAGCGTCTGGTGGTCGCACATACGTGCCCTGGAAGTTATCAAGGAGTGCGGCTTCCAGGTCCTCCCAACTCCCAATTGACTCTGCTGGCAAGCTGTTAAGCCAATGCCGGTCTGGTCCTTTAAGCTTGAGTGGGAGGTATTTGATGGCGTGAAGATCATCACCGCGGGCCATGTGGATATGAAGGAGATAGTCTTCGATCCAAACCGCGGGGTCTGTTGTGCCATCATAAGATTCAATATTCACGGGTTTAAACCCTTCGGGGATTTGATGATCCATTACTTCATTTGTGAAGCATAGTGGGTGTGCGGCGCCTCTGTATTGGGCTATATCACGACGAATCTCAAAAGAGCTTTGTCTACTGTGTTTGGCCCGGCCGGACTTGCTGTGTCCGGTGCGACGGTTGTCGTCACTTATCATGGGACGCCCACGCGATCCGTAGATCGATCTTGATTGTCTTGCCTTATCCTCCAATATATCTCGCAAGTCTAGAGCGTTCCCCTGTGGTCTTGTGCTTTTTGAGCGATGCCGGGGTACGGTTCTAGTGGAGGGCCTAGAGGCCTCTCTGTCGCGGCCACGGGGTGGCCAGTCAACCGTATCGTGCTCTGGTGATGCGGGTTTATATGCCTCCTCCTCGAATTGGGGGAGCAGCTTGCGTTTGGGGTAGCTTTTGGAGGGGCGTTCGAGCTCATGCTCTTCGGCCGCAAGGACTTCAATCCATCTGTCGGCTAGTAGATCTTGATCTGCTCTAAGCTGTTGCTGCTTTTTCTTGAGGCTGTTTGCCGTGGCCATAAGCCTGCGTTTAAAACGCTCTTGTCCGACGGGATCCTCAGGCACGACAAATTCGTCGTTGTCGAGGCTTGCCTCGTCTCCGGAGGGAGGCATGTAATTATCATCCTCTACCTCTTCGTCTGCCGCTCTCTCATGAGGGCTGGTGTCTCCATCCTCCTTTGCTGAATCTTGCTGGAGGGGGTTGTCTTCAGCATTGTATGGGGTGTTATTATCTCCGGTGCCGGAATCTCCATTCTTGCTGTGGCAGGATTTAGAGCGGCGCCGCTGACGCCATCGCTTGGGCTGTTTCTTGGAGGGGTCATCCTCCACTGTTCCTTCGCCATTTCCATCCTTTGGGATATCCACCATATATATGTCATACGATGAGGTGGCTTTCCAGTGCCTAGTAGGCGCTGGTTCTTGGTCGTCTCCAGCATCGTCGTCCATACCGTCGATGTCTTCGGAGTCGAAGTCTAGCATGTCAGTTAGATCGTCGACAGTGGCTACTAAGTGGGTGGTGGGTGGGCTTTGAATTTCTTTGTCGTCCGCATCCCAACCGTCCTGACCGCAATCCGGCCAGGGCTCTCCTGATAACGAGAGATACTTTAGCGAACTCAAGATGTCGCTGAAAGGTGAGTGTTGAAAGATGTCCGCAGCGGTGAACTCCATGATCGTCGCCCAATCGGATTTGATTGGAGGGGGCGCGGGAGGTTCGGAGTCCGGCGAGGAGTCCGGCACCTCGGAGTCACGAGCTTCACGAGGGACAAGGTCAGTATTCGGCCCCATCGTCGTAGAGGTTGCAGCCGACTCCGAATCGAGGGTCGGAGCGGGCTCGTGTGTGGCCTCCAGGGCACTGTCCATCTGCAGAGCTAAATCACGCCCATCGTGACAGTGCGGCACGCTCGGCTGTGGCTCGAATCCATCAAAGATCAAGTATCCGCGGATGTCAGCCGTGAAGTTCAAACTTCCAAATCTGACCTGACGGCCGGGGGCGTAGCTTTCGATCTGCTCTAGATGACCAAGCGAATTGGACCGCAATGCAAATCCACCGAATACGAAGATCTGTCCGGGGAGAAAAGTCTCACCCTAGACTGCGTCGTTGTTGATGATCGAAGAAGCCATCGAGCCTATCGGTGATGACACAGAGGAAATCTCAATGAAAGCACCAATGTCGGTGTCAAAACCGGCGGATCTCGGGTAGGGGGTCCCGAACTGTGCGTCTAGGCAGATGGTAACAAGAGACAAGGAACACGATGTTTTACCCAGGTTCGGGCCCTCTTGATGGAGGTAAAACCCTACGTCCTGCTTGATTGATATTGATGATGTGGGTATTACAAGAGTAGATCTACCACGAGATCAAGGAGGCTAAACCCTAGAAGCTAGCCTGTGGTATGATTGTTGTTCGTCCTACGGACTAAAACCATCCGGTTTATATAGACACTGGAGAGGGCTAGGGTTACACAGAGTTGGTTACAAAGGTAGGAGATCTACATATCTGTATCGCCAAGCTTGCCTTCCATGCCAAGGAAAGTCCCATCTGGACACGGGATGAAGTCTTCAATCTTGTATCTTCATAGTCTTGGAGTCCGGCCGATGATGATAGTTCGGCTATCCGGACACGCCCTAGTCCAGGACTCCCTCAGGTCCTGTTAAGTGTTTCGCCATTTCGTGTGCGGACTGAGCCTGCTTCAGTTGCTACGCCAACACGACAGGAGCAGCCTACCACTTGGTTTTGCTCCTTGGTGAATCCCGACTATATTGATCTAAAAAGATACGTACTGAACTACCCTCTCCGTCTCGATTTTTAGGCGTCTAGGTTTATAGGGCGTGCACATAGTTCTAGGTCATCAATTTAACTAACTAAATATGAGTTACTATGTCACAAAAAGTATATCATTGGATTCTTAAGCCGATGTAGTTTCTAAACATATTCTGTTCATCACATATATAGCCAGTTAAATTCTCAACCTAGAACGACGTGCATGCCATGTAAACCAATATGGAGGAAGTATAGTAAAAATCAGGTGATTTTACCGAGCGATCGGCGGGGGAGCATGGCCTGTCGTGCGGTCCCACGTGTCATGATGTACCAAGGCGATGCGAGTGTCCCCTTGAGGCAGAAGCAATACTACGTGGTTTGAGATGACGGCGAACCGAAGTGTGAAATAATGGTTGCTTCGTCCGTCTGGGAAGGTGCGGCATTGTGATTTGATGTCTCATTGCTCATTACTACTATTGGGGCGGTACGACTGGGGTGTGTCCCCCTTCTATTCTACACTGTTATTTGGTGCTTGACACGTTGACCCGGTTGCTATATGTCCCACATGTTGGCGACAGGAAGTACAGAATTCATGAAAGTGAGCGTCGATGGAGGAGTACAAGACACAACTTGGGTTTTTGCTGCTTCGCGCGATCCATCGATACAAACCCGGACAAAAAAAGGTGAAGGCAGGTCTTTTCCCGCACGGCAGGCAGGGGAGTTTGACATAGTCTGTTCGAGGCAAGGAGGCAGGAAGGGAAACATGCAGATAAAGGTTGAGCGACTTAGTTTTGGGAAAATTTGATTTTACGGAGTACATACCCACTAGGGTTTATAGGGCTCATCTAAAAAACAATCGTTTTTCCATTTTATAAGTCTCAATTCTACTACTAGTAGTAGTACCATCACATGTTGGATTTTGAGGTGCATTAGATCACCCGATGCAAGCAGTGTCAAGAGAAAACTCACCAATGCATGTAGAAGTTCACGGAAATTTAGTGGTGATTCATGCATTCGTTCTAATTAATGCCTCGGTAAACATAACTTCTTGAGAAAAACAAGCGTACTAATTACTTGTGCAAACTGCGAATTAGTTCGACCACTCACCGTCTACCTTGTCTAGAGAGATTTTGAAATTTAGCCATAAACTAGAAAGGAGGGAGTAGTAACTTTTGTCTCGATTACTATTTGTGGCCTTGTATAGATGCAAAATGTATTTTTTATAGTGGCCTTGTATAAGTAAATGTAGGGAGTACTAAAGGACATATATATTCCAAACAATATGATAATCTCTCTAACCAAGGTAGTAGGGACGAGGAGTAAACAGAGGGAGTGGTAAAATTTTCTCATCGTCCTGCAAGCCACCGCGCGCGTGGGCGAGGGAGAGGGTGTAAGGCGTACAGTAGTACTACTACTAGTAAGCAAGCTTCACCTCATCCTGCGAGCCACCGCGCCCGTGGGCGGGGGAGACGGTGTACTAAGCAAGCTTCTCCTCGTTCTACGAGTTGACGGGACACATCAAAAGTACTCCAATGTATAGAGCCTTGCCTCTAAGGTAGGCCCCACATGGTTTGCCTCTTTTTTAACATAACGCATGCATGCAGGAGTGTGAGCATTGGCTTGATGTGCATGAAAGAGAAGAATACACATTAATTTACATGGCAAACAAGGAAACAAGGTGGCTTGCAACATTGACTTAGAAGACATTAATTTTTGCCTTGGTACCTTTAATATGGGTTTTTGGCCTTGTATACAAAAATGGAGTCCGATAAAATTCTCGAGATACCATTTATCCGATAAAATTATCGAGATATCATTAGTTTTTACAAAATGGGATTACTCCTGCATGGGTCAATCACAATAGGTGTTTTGTAAAAAAATGCATCTTGATATTCCATGCAATACACGGGCATCTTGCTAGTCCATGAAAACAATCCATGGCAAAATTCCACGGCAAACAAGGGATTTGAATCTGTTGGGAGGGGTTGTTTGGATCTTACCCGGGGTAGCCAAAATATTGGCGACCCTTTTGTCCACCGGTGCCTTTGCCACCGATTAACGAGGAATGGCTCGGGGTGCTCATGCATCCTCCAGCGCGCACGTTGGAGACGAGCTCGCATGAGCTGTGTTATTTTTGTCCCACAACACCGCCCGAGCCACCCGAAGACCTACCAGCGACTCGCAAATTACGCCATCCAACTGTAGCCGCACACATTATGGTAGCAACTCAACTAACCGGACGAAGTTCATGCAAACACGGCGACATTTCATATAAACAACGACGGAAATCGTATAAAATACCGGATTTTCATACAAACATGACGGATTTCATTACATTCAAATGAACTACATGGTGCTAGTTGTAGACATCACATGTACATAATACCTGGCCTAAATGGTCGCCTGCCGATCAATTTGTGTTCTTCATGTCTGGCAGCACGATCACCGGACCGTCGGGAGCCCCAAAGGTATATGCTTCAGCGCAAAGGATGGCTCGCTTCCCTACTGCCCAACTGATATCATTGGCTATTGCTGAAGATGATGATGGAAGGGGGCTTCCTCGCTTCCGTGGAGCGCATGCGGGGTCGACGAAGGTCCTCGCAACAAAAGGATCCGTCAAGACACCTGTTGTGTACGCCGACGTCGCCTCCGTGGTGGCCTTCATGGGACCCAACCGATGGCGGCCTCCCGTGTTCTACTTCTCCTCGATGATGGTGGCGGACGCGGAGGCACCAACCACCGACTCGTCGCTCTCCACGCACCTGGCTTCTGTCCCTGCTTGCATGGCGCGCCGCCGGCATGGGAGTCTCAACCACAGAAAAGGGAGACGCGGTATGAGGCAGCGGCATGGATGGCAGCAACGACGCCCGTGCGCCGCTCCTCATCGAGCTGGCCTGGAGCGGCGAGTTGCTGAACCACGCGTCGGCTTGGGGCGGCAACTGGCTCCGTCGGGCGAGGGAAGGGAGGTGGATCAGCAAGCTGCATAGCTCGTATCTGGTGGGCTCGGCGGGCCACCCAGCCGGCTTGGACGCGGAATAGCTACTCTTCGTAATCCATTGTAAGAGTGGACAAAATGGTGAATTAGGAGATAGGGGAGCGACGGAGGTGTGCGATTCTTGGCCGGCATTTGGCCTCATTTAAATAGGATATTAAATAGATGGTGGACGGGAGGAGCTCGGCTGACGTTGCGTTTAATGCCGGCCCGGTCATGAACGGACGTGTGTCCAGCATGGGTTTCTCGGCTTCCATACGGGCGGGTTTCATGGAGGCGCTTGAATGCAGCAAGGAGGCGTGTTCAGCCGGGCGTGCAGCAAGTGGCGCCCTCGACTCTGACGTAGGACACCGCGCCATTCTTCCACTGACGTGTGGGCTCTTTGGGTACATGGCCTGCATGTCAATGACCCAACGCAGGCAGCGCACAGTAGAGGAACCTTTGGCGGGCCAGGGCGGTCAGAAGCGGGCAATTCATAAACCGATGATTGTTCATTGAGTGTGATGTCATCTTTTCATGTAGATAAGCCTACTATGTTGATAGCCCGTTCGATATGTTGTGATTCATAAAGACTGCTACAAACATCAATGTTCTGCTTATCACATATAAGATTATTACCCGTTACAATCCATGTCCTTAACAAAGAGTGCATGCACGTATAGGTTGAGCGTGTGTCTTGCGTCGTGTGCTGTGTGCATGTAGGCGTGCCAGTGTTGTGTGCGTGCAAGGGTACATTTTAGTGTTGCATGCATGTGTGCATACGTGTGTGTGTTCGTGAGTGCATGTGTACGTGTTACTGCTTCACGCGTGCATGCATGTGTGTCTTGCGTGTGTGCATGTGTACGTGCGGGGTGAGGCTACACGTCAGCCGAGTGACTTTTTCATCTCTTGACATTAGATTTTCCAGCCGTTGGATACAAAATCAAGGGCCTGTAGTTTATCATCAAACTCCACCCCCTGAACCGCCAGCCACCACCGGCCCGCGCCGCCCCGCCGCCCCGCCCGCCCCGAAACCACTCCCCACCGCCGGTCCGCACCGGCCATCCCTCTAGCCCCCCCCCGCGCCGAGCTTTTTCTCCGGCGATCCCCACCCCACCGCCCAATCAACGCGCCCCACCTCCGACGACTGTCAACCAGAGGTCTCACGACTTCGAACACCCACCGACCACTAATTTATTACCATTTATGTCCTTCATATACGCACTGACGGGTGGGCCCTATGGTAATGTGCGCTGCTGAATGTGGACCGTTTGTTTGGTCAATTGATTGTGTCATCAACAAATTACGGAGCTGTATGGTGAGCCAATGACCGTATGATCACCCTAAAATGTATTTTATTAACACAATACAAACTCAAATTACCATTTCTTTCTTTCATATATAGGCTGACAGGTGGGCCCCATGGTTACGCACCCCGATGGTGAAACACTAGTTGCGCCACGTGGAACGTTTGACTCATCAATTGATTGTGTCATCAACAAAATACGGAGTTGTATGGGTGAGCCAGTGACCGTATAATCATGATATGTATTTTTTTAACATGGTACATACGCAAGGGCTCAAATATACGCGCAAGCACTCACTGCTATAAGCGCACACATGCAGACCCTACCCCTATGAGCACCTTCGAGAGAGTGAGCCAGCATATGATCTTGAGATTTTACAAAGTCACCATAGGTGCCTCGTAGTCGAGTGGAGCGTCTCCTCCCACTGAACGCACATCGCCAGAAAATACTGAAATTAACCAAGGATAAATGTGAGCACTGGGACTTTAACCCTGGTGGGCTCGAGGAATCACAGTCCTCCTAACCATCCAACCACATGTTGGTTAGCACGACAAAATGTATGTGGTGACCGTGATGAGCTTATTCTGAAGTCCAGTGACCATATCGTGCTTTCGCTTCAAATACAATGACCGTAAGTGTCGTCAACAAAATACAGAGCACACATCAAATGCAAAGCCTGTCAGTGTCATCAAGAAAATACGCATACATATCGTGAGCTAGATACCGTATGATCACCACGAGAATGTATACGGTGACCGTAATGAGCATATTCTGAAGTCCAATGACCATATAGTGCTTTAGCTTGAAATATAGTGTAACGCCCCGGATTCGATGCGCCAGGTGTCTGCCAGTTATTCGCCGTCGTTGCCATGTCATTTGCTTGCGTGTTGCATTTTATCATGTCATCATGTGCATCTCATTCTGCATGCGTGTTCGTGTCATGCATCCGAGCCTTTTCCCCGTTGTCCGTTTTGCAATCCGGCGCTCCTATGCCCTCCAGTGTTCCCCATTTCGTCTCCTGTTGTGAGTGGGTGTTAAACTTTCTCGGAATGACCCGAGCCTTGCCAAGCGGGCTTGGTACACCACTGGAAGACGGCCTGTCAAGTTTCGTGCCATTTGGAGGTCGTTTGGTACTCCAACGGTTAACCGGGTAACCATAAAGCCCCTCTCTCTTTGCAGCCCAACACCCTTCCAAAGTGGCCCAAAACCCATCTAACTCCCCTCCATGCTCTCGGTCGTTCGATGATGATCGTGTGGGCGAAAACCGCTCCTCATTTGGACTCTCCTAGCTCCCTCTACCTATATATATGTGTTCCCCCCGAAATCCCGCATTCCAAACCCTAGAAATTCCCGTCGCGCCGCCGGACGTTTCCTCCCTCCGCGCCCGGACATGTCTGCCGCCTCCGAATGAAATCGCCGCCGCCCCATAGCCACTGGCATCACGCCACGTGGCCT